>NC_061866.1:15713674-16013674 GCF_907164915.1 Impatiens glandulifera | reverse complement strand
TTCAATTAACTTTCGGTTTTACTCTAGGGTATCTAAACGAAAACTCTACGATATCTCTCGGTAAATGCCCAATTGTTTTTAACGAAAGAGTCAATACCGAGGGATGGCGAGAGTTACCAAAACTTTCGGTAATGTGTCTATACCGAAAGTTATAGGGTCAAAACCGAGAGTTTTTACTCTCGTTTTTTACCCCCTTTTCACCAGTGCACATTATTCACTAGGGTGGAGCACGTTTCGCCAAAATTCGCATAGGATATGTATTATTGATGGAACATGGTAAGCCTGTATACATATGGAAGTGCTACAAGTGGGCTTTCCTACTCCTTAGGCTTGCTAGGCTTACCTTTACCCATAGCCGACCATGAATTAATAGATATTTACCGATTGATTATTTATAAACCATATTCCTTATAACTCATTATTCATAAATAATGACAATAATAGCTACACATTCCACACTATTTTATTGCTCACTCATTTTATTCATTTGAAAACATTACAAAGTTGGTATCTACAACTCTAAGTGTGACATTGTCTCATATACAAAGACTAAGATTTGAGATAGAGTCTAAGCAAGACGTTAGTGGAGAAAATATTCATATATCAAGTGTACTGAAAAATTAAAAATATCTTTTTTAAATAATGAAATAAATAAACATTCCAAAATTTTAGATAAATATATCGCTAGAACTTTCTATATACCTTATATACCTAATAAGTATAAATATGAATTATATAATAATATTATTAATATTTTTTAACTCACTATAATAGTTTATTAAATATTACAAGTTTAATTCTTACTTAAAACGTATTATATTGCAATAAATAACATAACTATATTGGACTGTTTTTTAAACTTAAAAAAAGAAACTTAACATTTCCTAATATCACTCTAAGTATACAAATAAGCCATTAAGAACCTAAAAAAAAGTATTGAATTATTATATTTATTAGTAAAATAAAATACAAATAAGTTTGATTTATAATTTTAATTAATGATAAATTATGGATTGAAGTCATTTTTGGTGGGATAATTTATTTTATGAGGAGGGTAGCATCACTAGGCATGACCTTTAATGTAACTTTTATTACATTAAATAATTTAATATTAATATATGTATTTTATAATAAAATAAATTATTTGACAATATTTAACATTAGCCATGAGTATGTATTAATGAATAATTATTATCTTGCTAATACTTTAATTAATTGTAACTAATCTAAATATATAAGTCTTACAAATAAAATAGAATAATGTCATTTACTTGTTTACTCATAAAATATAATAAATAAAAAAATATTATTTATAATTATAAACATCATATGCAAAACACTGAATACTTATTTTAAACAAAATCAATGTCAATTTATTGCATGCACCAATTTTGTTTAGGAAAATCAAAATTTTCTTTATTGAAATGTCTTAACTTTAAAAAATGTTTGTATTAACTTTTATAATTATTTTAAAAAAATTGTATAATTAGACATAATATTTTAATGTTGCAACATTATGTTAAGAAATACATTTAAAGGCAAATAGATACCAAAAAAAAATAGTAAAATATTTTTTTAAACAAACACAATACTATTTTAAATATTAAAATTTATAATAACAGAATATACACAAATATTTTTATAAAAAAAATAATATTTGTAAGGTGACAATATTATTTTTTCATAGTCAAAACATAAATAAATGCAAACATGCATACCTAATAAAATAACAATATCGTACATAATGTTTGTCGTCTTCTAATCTAATTTTTCAACCAATTTAATTGAGTTATAAATACAAATTAAATTATTCATAAAGAAAATATGGTGCTTTTACAAAAATTTTAACAAAACATTGTATAATTAGACATGCTATTAAGATTTTGCAAAACCATGTTAACAAATACAACAAGATCATAATAAATAATTATTTTAACAAATAAAATGTTACTTATAAATATTAAAGATTGGATCAACAAATTATTATATAAATAAATAATATTTAGATGGTAACAACGGTATTTTTTTCTATATATTTATAAAATGCAAGTTTTTCCAAACACGCAATATTACAATTATAAATTAAATTTTTATCTTCTTATAATTGTAACTTTTTCAACTATCTAACTTTATTATAATAAGAATTATTATTTTACTAAATATTTGAAATATGTGTTGAATACTTTATTTATATATATTTGTATTATTAATATATGTTTTGTGAGGACTCTTAAAAGAAACACTTAAAATTAGTTGATCCAAACTATCTTATAATAGTATAAATGAAGAAATAAACTATTACAATGTTTTATTGTTCTACATTTGAACTCCAATCTTTATAGTTAAGGCTAAACATCCTTATAATCAAGAATAAGCTCTCTACAAGGAGGGATATTCTCCATTGCAAAAAGCATTAGATGTGGGTAAAAAATATTACGATGACTATACAACACCTTTTGCACCAAAACATTTGCGACTAGCTCGTTATTCTCATGCCTCATATAACTTGCCAAGTTTCTAAACTTAGACAAGTCTATCATGAAATCCAAGGGTTGCGAGGGAGGATACGTTGGGATCACATAATCATCGACGGCCCTAGATAAATCTCCCCATTCTTTCCACTTGTCGCCAAACAACTTTCCATCGATTAAAAGATCTCCATTAATAGACATTTCCCGTGCTTGTGCACTCGTGACCACCTCCCCTGCAAACTCACATACAAAATGTCCATATTTGATCAAATCTAAAGACCGGACACCCCAATTATCAGTGTCTCTCGATTTAAATACTTGAAACTGCTTGGTCAACCCATTCTGGGACGCACGGTTACGCAAGTCGGAGGACACATGCAACCTTGCCCACACTCATATATAATTGGTTTACCTCGGATCAGAACTCCTCAAAAGTCATATGGGAAATTGCCTCCATTATTCCAACAACATGAGCAGTTGTCAAAACAACCATCAACACATCCACATCCACATCCAAAATCTTCATCGAGAGTGAGATTAACCGTACTAGGAAAAATGGTTGTGGAAATGTACTTATAGTGCATTGGTCCACAATCATTGTCAACAACATTAAAAAAAGAGATTGGAAATAATCTTTCTTTACCCATAGAAATATCAAGGCTAAGAATGGATTGAGGTGCGTTCTTGACGTCCTCAGTAAACCTAAAAGCACGAGTCCCTGTACGAGCTTGATTTTCAACTCGTTCGAGTTGAAATTTGTACACTTGATACCCGGATCTTCCAATGTCGAGCCAAATTTCGGTCATTATGTATAAACCATCGTACACATATATCTTCGCGGTTTCACTTCCTTCGTATTTGAATCCTCTTATGACTCTGATTTCCACTTCTCGATCATAACTTGTTTGAAGGGCGAAATTCCCACCTTCCATCCTCTGATTAGAAATTTGATTACCTTGACCACAATAGATAATCTCCTTTCCTAAATCTTGATCATCTTTGAATCCTTCGTTTACAACTATACTTGTCGCCACCGACTCCCCGTTGGTGCTTTGGTTAGCTGGAACGAAGTCGATTCCAGCTTGAATTTGCCCATGCAATCCCAGCACTTGAAGCTCTATCCTCGAAAGGAAAACATCCCCTATTTCTATGCCAGGAATTGAGCCCACCACCCTCTTATCACGATTTAGCCAAAGGCCCTTGTTTTTCATGGTGGAATATGCTTTTAAATCGCTACGGATTCGAGAACGCCCTTCTTCGTTACCCAGTCTGAACAGCTCATCTTTCTCTGAAGAAACTGAAATCCGCAGTGAATCAAAAAGCATCTTCGTCCTCCTCACGTCCTCCCGGAGGACCCTCTGTTCTTCTGGGGTCAGATTGTTCATCCTCACCAATTGTGAGGACCGCCTATCGAAGACGCGTCGATCCTGGTTTGGGTCCTGCGCCAGGGGTGCAGAATCTATGTTTCTTGAGAATTGAGGATCTGGAATGATCAACGGCATTCCTTCATGAAAGGTTTCTAGATTTGGTTCCATATTTGGAACAATGATGGGGGACTGGGTGAAGGAGCTGGGACTGGTGGGATATGGGGGCAGGTTAAGGTCTTGAAATGGAATGGAGGAAGCCATGAAAGAAACAAAGATTTCTCAAAGGTGAAAGAAAAGCTAGAAGTTGAATTGAGTATGTGAAATTAAACTGAAAAGGTCTGTCTACCCATTTTATAGTCAAATCTTTCTCCTTAAGGATATGTTTGGTTGGAATAGATTTTTAAATCATTTGTTTATTTAATTACTCATCATAAATAATTGGACTAATAAATTTGATAAATTATGCATATAATCTTGTAAAGTTATAATTATATTTCTTATTTCAAAATTGATATTAAATGATGTTTATAAACAAATATAAGAATTGCTTTACAACTTTAATTTAAATTTAAATTTTAGTTTCAATGATACAAATTCAAACATATCATATTAGCCTAATATGTAATTTTATTGATTATATTACCATTAATTAAGACATGAATGAATAAAGATTTTAATAATTATTTCATGAAAAATGGAGATTTATTTTAATTAAGTTTTGACACATTTTTTTGAATTTATGCTTCGAATCTAATATTTTAATTTAAATTAAATGTGCTCTACTTTTAAAAGATTATGAAATAAAATCTTATTGAATTTTTGGTTAAAAATTACTTTGTTCCCATAAAATATATGTTTACAATTTTATTTAGACATTAGTTGTAATGTTTTTTTAAAGCATAAAGTTTTCAACCATAATTGGTAGTAGTTGGAAATACTAAATACTATAGTGAAAAATTTTAATAGAAATTTATAAAAGTTTTTGGATCTCTCAACTAAAAATGCTAACAATAAGACAATCTTCGACTAATATTGTAAGGCATTTTTCTTATATAATCAACTAGCATTGTATCAATTTTCATTTCACTAAGCATGCAATCACTATTTGAATTATTAGAACTCGACTAAGATAAACTATATTTTGTAATTTTAATAAAAAATAATTTTGTAAAAAAATATCTACACAAAATTTTAAGTAGAAGGCATGAACATATCTAATTTGCTGTAACAAATTCTTTATTTGGTCAAAAAGAAAACAATCATGTTTGTTAGAAAAACTTAATTAAAAATATTTTCTACTAAAAATTAGTGAAAATTGTATCAAATAAATAAATAAAATATAATATAATTTACACCTTTTAAAATTTGAAGGTTTTGTACCTTTATATCCTCTAAAAGAATAAATATAAAATATAAAAAAAGTCAAGGTTGGTTTACCAAATTATTTTGAAATCAAATTTAAAAACATGATATTTTAAAAGTTATGATTAATAAAAAAAATTTTAAAAAAAAATTCAAAATTTGTCACACTTTTTTTAGCCCATTTGTTTTAGATTTGATGCAATTAAATTTATACAATTTTTAACAACACTTTGAAAGTGACTCACTAATTGAAATCCACAAATTATTATCTGAAATTGATTCACAAATAAGCAGGGCAGTTGAGACCGTGGGTTCGAGTAACCGCAAGGAACCGAACCGATCAGTTTGGGAAATTTGATGAAATGGCCCCCATAACAGGGGAAATTCCAAAACAGGCCCACGCCTGCTAATGTTGGCAAAAAGGGCCCTTTTGCCCTGCGAAATGTCAGAAATACCCCTCGGGCGCCAGATTTTACGCTCATTGACGCGAATTACCACTCACGCGATTTAATCTAAATCGCGTGAGTTCATCAACGCGATTTAGATGAAACGCGTGATTGGCAATTCGCGTTTTTCAATGTACGTGAATTACCATCCACGCATTTCATCTAAATCGCGTTGATGAACTCACGCGTTTTTAGATGAAACGCGTGCATGGTAATTCGCGTCTTTAGTCTTATATATAATTTTTCGGCCCTAATTTAAAACAAAACCACCTCGATTCTCCCTCCCACTCCGACTTCCAAAACCACGTCTTCTCAACTGCCGAATTCCTTCAACATCGATCAAGATCATCGTTCCTCAACATCGTTCCTCGTCCAACATCATCGACTTTCCACCGTCTATTCGACATCATCGTCTTTTTCCGCCGTCTCTTCGACATATTCCGGTGAGTTTAGGGCTTTAAGGGTTAGGGTTAGGTTTTAGAAGTGTATTATGCCGTTTATATTGATTTATATTGATGTATTTAGGGTTTAGGGTTTGGTTCTGGTTTCGTTTATGTGTGTAAATGATTTTAGTGTGTATATGACGAGTATTGTATCAATTTTCTTATTCTGCATGCATGCATTTCACGCTTATTCATTCATTTCTCGTTTAAGAAATGGCATTTCCGTGTTTGTTATGTTCTTGTGAAGAAATGGTATTTTTGTGTTTTCTTTGACTGTGTAGGCTTAGGGTTTAACTTTTGTTGCTTTACTGCTTAATTTTCGTCTGTTCTTATTCTGCTTTACTGCTTTACGTTTAATAGAATGTCAATGAGACAGGATGAGTTGTTGATCTAAGAAATGACATATCATATGCTTAATGTATTTAGAACTGTCCATTACTGCACCTTAATGTATTACTGCACCTTTACTGCACCTTAATGTATTAAGAAATTTGCAAGCATTTCTCAATGGTTAATTCGATTTGCTTATTCCCATCTTCTTCCTTGTTTTGTAGATGGAGTCCACTATAATACCCGAGTTTGCTGGGAGGGTATACTGGAAAACCAATATGGGAAATATTGCTGCCAAGTTTGCGAAGATGAATCTAACTGAAAGGGTAGAGGAAACTCAATTCAGATTCTTATTCAAAGGGTACCCGTTACTGCGTTTCTCAGGAACAATTATACACCACATGCTCCTCAGGAAGTCCAGCTCAAATTCTATGGAGATGAAGTTCCTTGTGAATGGAGAAGAGCCGTGCTTCGGGATGAGGGAGTTTGCATTGGTTACATGTCTCAATTTTGGGAGATTCCCTACGGAGCAAACAATTTTCAACCAGGTTGAAGAATCTCCAACTTTGGTTCTTAAATATTTTAAACGTATTCCACTTATTAGAATAGGAGACCTTCATTCAAAATTCTTGTCCTGCTCTAATAGGGAAGATGCATGGAAATTGGGGCTGGTATACCTTGTTTCCCATTATCTCTTTGCCCTTGACCCGAAGAGGATAATAAATATGAAACTCTTCAGCATGGTCGATGACATCGACACCTTCCTCAATTTTCCATGGGGAAAGGTGGCCTTTAGAGCAACCATGAAGGGTTTGACCAAAGACCTTGATCGCTACAGGAAGCTATATCTGCAGAAGAAGAACAAAGACAAAGACAAAGATGTCGATGTTTCTTATACCGTATATGGGTTCGCACTAGCCTTACAAGTGTGGACTTATGAGGTGATCCAAACGTTTGTCCCCAATCTTGCAATTAAAACGACGCTTCAAACGGAAGAGCCTGTCTGCCCAAGGATAATACAGTACAAATCAAAGAGGAAGAGCACTGCCTCTGATCTTCACACTGCCCTGCAAGGCAAGATTGTTAAGAAAATGGAATTGTCTAAAGAAGAGAAGATCTTATATGCTGGGGATGACTTTGAAGATATGGGAGGTAATGTTTATGATGTCTTTTTTGATCTTGACTGCAGAAATAGGAAATTTGGAGATATTGACGATGGAGTTCCTCATAAAAAACTGTCATGAGGAAGAAAAGACAAATTACTCCAGCCAAAGCCAAACCTTCCACAAGAAGAAGAACCCGCAACCCTACC
This sequence comes from Impatiens glandulifera, assembly GCF_907164915.1. Classification (NCBI taxonomy): domain Eukaryota; kingdom Viridiplantae; phylum Streptophyta; class Magnoliopsida; order Ericales; family Balsaminaceae; genus Impatiens; species Impatiens glandulifera. The sequence continues at coordinate 16,005,943 of NC_061866.1, read as the reverse complement.
CCCAGCACCAGCACCAGCAGCTCTTATTCTGTCGAGAGCGCCACGAGTAGAAAAGACGAAGACGAAGAATCCTCTCCCCCAACTCCAACAACAACAACTCCCCACGATAGATGTAGATTGGATGAACTTTCGAAGGAGCTAAATGAATTCAAAACTGTAATGAGAAACGAAATAACTCTCATCAAAACTGAAATGAGAAATGAAATAAGTCTCATCAAAACCGAAATGAGAGATGAAATAATTCTCATTAAACGGATGTTAAAGCAACTACAGCAAGGGGAGAAAAAGAAGGAGAATGATGAAGAAAAGGACGAGGGGATTTTGAGGTGAACACTGAGGTATGAGTTTGAATGATGATAAATTTCGTGCATTTGGCATTTCTTGCATTTGGTCTAATTAAATGATTTTTTCTTTTTTGTAGGATGGGAAGGGAGACAATGTTGTGCTGATTTTGGAGACAGACAATGTTGGGCTTGTGGAAGAGAATGAAGTTGAGGTATGTATTTCTTGCATTTCCTTGCATTTGGATAATTGGTGCATTTCTTGCATTTGGACTAATTGAAGGCTTTTCTGTTTATTGTAGGATGGACAGGAGGGAGACAATGATGTGCTGATTTTGGAGGAAGACAATGTTGAGCTTGTGGAGGAGAATGAAGTTGAGGTATGTATTTCTTGCATTTCCTTGCATTTGGATAATTGGTGCATTTCTTGCATTTGGACTAATTGAAGGCTTTTCTGTTTATTGTAGGATGGACAGGAGGAAGACAATGTTGGGCTTGTGGAGAAAAACAATGTTGGGGAGGACAATGAAAATGAAGAGAAGACAGTTGAAGATGGTGTTAAAAATACTGAGGTATGCATTTCTTGCATTTCTTGCATTTGGTGCAATTCGCGCACTTTTCCTAATTCTTGCATTTGGACTAATTGAAGGGCTTTTCTGTTTATTGTAGGATGGACAGGAGAAAGACATTGTTGGGCTCTTGGAGAAAAACAATGTTGGGGAGGACAATGAAAATGAAGAGAAGACAGTTCAAGATGGTGAAAAAAATACTGAGGTATGCATTTCTTGCATTTGGTGCAATTCGCGCACTTTGCCTATTTCTTGCATTTGGACTAATTGAAGGGCTTTTCTGGTTTTTGTAGGATGGGCCGTTGTTTGAGATGGAGAATGTTGGGACTTTGGAGGAGAAGACAGTTGAAGATGGTGAATTGAATATCGAGGTATGCATTTCTTGCATTTGGTGCAATTCGCGCACTTTGCCTATTTCTTGCATTTGGACTAATTGAAGGGCTTTTCTGGTTTTTGTAGGATGGGCCGTTGTTGGAGATGGAGAATGTTGGGACTTTGAAGGAGAAGACAGTTCAAGATGGTGAAAAAAATATCGAGGTATGCATTTCTTGCATTTGGTGCAATTCGCGCACTTTGCATATTTCTTGCATTTGGACTAATTGAAGGGCTTTTCTGGTTTTTGTAGGACGGGCCGTTGTTGGAGATGGACAATTTTGGGACTTTGGAGGAGAAGACAAATGAAGATGGTGAATTGAATATCGAGGTATGCATTTCTTGCATTTGGTGCAATTCGCGCACTTTGCCTATTTCTTGTATTTGGACTAATTGAAGGGCTTTTCTGGTTTTTGTAGGATGGGCCGTTGTTGGAAATGGACAATTTTGGGACTTTGGAGGAGAAGACAGATGGTGGGAATGTTGAGAAAGCTGTGGAGGAGCAGGTGGAGGAGCAGGTGGAGAAGCAGGTGGAAGATAATGAAGATGAAGTTGAAGAGAAGGTTGAAGAGAAGGTGGAAGAGAAGGTGGAAGAGAAGGTGGAGGATAATGAAGATGAGGTATGCAATTCTTGCATTTGGACTAATTGAAGACTTTTCTTGCCTAATTCAATGATTTCTTTGTAGGTGGACGATGATTTCGTTGTGCAGAGGGGTAGGAAGGGGGTCCAGAGGGGTAGGAAGGGGGTGCAGAGGGGTAGGAAAGTGGAGGATAATGAAGATGAGGTATGCAATTCTTGCATTTGGACTAATTGAAGACTTTTCTTGCCTAATTCAATGATTTCTTTGTAGGTGGACGATGATTTCGTTGTGCAGAAGGGTAGGAAGGGGGTGCAGAGGGGTAGGAAGGGGTGCAGAGGGGTAGGAAGGTGGTGCAGAGGGGTAGGAGGGTGGTGCAGAAGAAAGTGGACGATCATTTCGTTGTGCAGAAGAAGGAAGAGAAGAAGGAGGACAAGCAGATAGATGAGGATGTGGTGGTACTGGAAGATGCATCCCACATCCTATTTAAGAGAAAGAGGACGGCGTCGAAAGCTGTACTTAGTCCCTACATCGTCCCTCGTCCAAGAAAGAAGACGATTGTTGTCGATCCTATGTCGACTTGTAATGAGAAACTGAGGAAAGAGTTCAAGAAAGAATATGCGAAAGGGGCTACATTTAAAGACGTTCAACTCTCTGATGGCACTGGAGACCTTAAGTTTTTCACTACAATTCTGAGGTTAAATAAGTGGCTAACTGATGTGGAGATGAATGCAGCAATTTGTCTGCTAAGAGCAAGAGCATTCGCCTACCCTAAGTCGTACCCGGCGGATTTCACCATCTTAGATTGCCAGTTTGACCCTTTGATTACTTCATACTATGACGATTTTGTTGCTGACTCGGTTATCCAGAAAAACCACATGGCCATACTTTCGATCAAATCATTTACCACTACTATTGGGGTAGAGAAGATAAACATATGCCTGGTTGGAGCAGTGTTGATGTTATTTACTTCCCCCTCAACCTCAACAACCTACACTGGGTACTGTGTGTTATTCGATTGCAAGAATGGAGAATTGATGTTTATGATTGCGATCAGACAATTTACAATGACGACGAATTTGGAAAATCCATGAAAGCCATTTGTGAGATGTTGCCGCCCTTCCTTCATAAAGCAATGTCTGAAGTTGAAATGGCCAGGTATCCTAACATGATAAATGAAACTTTTAGATTTCAGAGAATCCCACACCCTGAAGTACCAAAAGCAGAATGGAGTGGGGACTGTGGCGTTTTTGTATTAATGTATTTAGAGTACCTGACCGCTAAACTTGGTCTAGAAAATTGCATATCAAGCAATATGCAATTATATAGAGAAAAGTGGGCAGTCAGGTTGTACCACCAGATTTTAGAGCCATGAAGTTGTAAACACTAAATTATTGTTGTATATTGTTTTGTAAACACTGAATTATTGTTGTAACATGTTTTGTAAACACTGAATTATTGTTGTAACATGTTTTGTAAACACTGAATTATTATTTATCATCATCATTTCAGACATGAATGTTGTAATAGGTATCATATAATTCACGTGTATTGTAATATAATTCACGTGGTTGTAACATGAATGTTGTAATAGGTATCATAAAATTTACGTGTATTGTAATATAATTCACGTGTATTGTAATATAATTCACGTGTATTGTAATACGCGTGATTCATAACTCACGCGTATTACAATATGACTCACGCGTATTGTAATACACGTCAGTTATGAATCACGCGTATTACAATATGACTCATGTATATTACAATATGCGTGAGTTTAGCATTGTGCAATATATATGCGTGAGTCACTCACTGTATGGCCAACCTGGATGTATTATACAATCTGTATACAACTTTAAAATAAAAAAACATAGACAATATTCATGTAATTGAAAACCAACAATCAATCAGCATACAATATTCGAAAACCAACAACAATCAGCATACAATATTCGAAAACCAACAACAATCAATCAGTATACAATATTCAAAATTGCACAGACAATATTCATGTTTGTGGCTGAGATGATGGCGGCTGAGATGATGATGCTCTTGCAACTCTTGCAGTAGAGGGTGCAGGCATTACTGATTTGCATGTTTCCCTGTTGTGACCCTGACCACCACATGAGCTACATCTTCTCGGTACCTTACGAATTTCACCTTGGGATGACCTACGCTTTGTTTGAGGTCGCCCTTTCTTAACCTTAACAGGTGGTTTAAGGCACACTCGTTGCTTGATATGTTCTGGAATATCCCAATACTCTTCATGACAAACTGGATATATTGTTTCCGCATAAGCATTGATCCACATTTCACTTGAGTAATACCTGAAAGATAACAATTGAACATGAGTGAGAAATAATGTTAGTTAGATAAATTCAATAGCAAATAAAGTAAAGTAAACCCTAAACCTTGAGCAGAACTCATAGGCATCCAATCTATGGGTACGGGAAGCAGCCAGGGCATGAGTGCAAGGAAGACCAGATACATCAAATACCCTACAACTACAACCCATTCCTCTCAAGTCAACTTTATAATCAGATTCACCGTCATGGACATAAAACTCGAATCGGTTAAGTGGATGAACGTTATATAATCTGGCCTTCTCAGCTTGATCACGTAAGAACTTTTCATAATAAGAAGATAAACGTTCATTGTGATTGAAAGCTTTTTCTCTTCGATTGTTAAACCAATCTTGTAATGTGAATCTTAAATAATCAGCTAAGATTGATATGGGATACTTTCTAGCTTCCCTACTTTGACTATTGAAGCTCTCAGCGTAATTGCTTGTCATTTGATTGTATCGTTTACCCGGAAAAAATGCACGACTCCATCTCTCAAACCCAATATCTGCCAAATACATAGCAATACGAGGGTCCTTAGCATTGATCTTGTCAAAATGCTGATTAAACTTCAAGATTGTGTATGCTTGAGAAGCCAAACCAAACTCGGCGTGGCAGTGATCGGTTTTGAATTTGGCCATAATATTCATCTTGATGTGATATGTGCACGCACCGTGGTCAGCTTCTGGAAAAACAGCACACAAGGCATTGGCGATGCTTGGGTGTCTATCAGATACAAACACAAGATCATCAACCAATCCAATTGCATCTCTAAGTTTTTGCATGAAATAAGTCCAGGAGTTGTTATTTTCCGAATCAACAACGCCGAATGCAACAGGATAGAGTTGTTCATTCGCATCTAATGCTATCGCCACCAATAGCTGACCTCCAACCTTGTGCTTAAGAAAACTGGCATCGACGCACAATACTGGACGACAACAGTTTTTGAAACCCCTAATTGAGCAGCCTAAGGACATGAACATATACCTGAAATGACCGTGCTCATCCGTCTAGATGTCTGTTATGGTACCCGGATTGTTCTTCTCCAACATGTACATGTATGATGGCAATTTACCGTAAGAATCTTCTACAGTTCCTCGCACCGCCATTAGGGCCTTTTCTCTAGACCGCCAAGCCTTATTATAAGACAACTTTATTCCATAAGTAGTCTGTATGTCTTCCATTATTTTCTTGGGCATGTGGTCATGGTGATGGTCAATGTACTTGCTCTTCATGCATTCCCCAAACACCCATGCTGGTGCTTGCCTTTGATTCTCTTGCCTCGTCACAATTGAACAGGTATGATCTTTTACGAATTTACGAATCTCAAACATTTTCGAGGAATTTACTCTGACAGCACGCAGTCTCCACTAGCAATTCTTATCCAAACATTTCACAACCCAAAGTTCTTTTTTTGACTTCACCACTTTGAATTCAAAATGATTAGTCATGGCATATTTATATAACCTCAGCTGAAGTTCTTTTTTATTCTCAAACAAAGAACTGACTTCCAATCCGATTCCGGTACTTACTGCCTCATGTATAGGATTTTCACTACTTGGTATGTTACTAGCAACCCATTCACTGCAACTTGGTTGAGTACGAACAACAACATTGCTTTGTTGTGTACTAGGAACCCAAGAACCGCTTGGATTTGGATTGGTACTAGGAACCCAATCAGAACTACTAGGTTGGGTAATAGGAACCCAATCATCATCAGCATCATCCCCCACATTCAGACGCAAATGTTCATCTTCAATGTCATTTTCAAAGAAAACCTCACGCTGCATCGGGAAGACGTCGGGGTCATCAATTTCTGGAACCGCTACACTTTCTTGAGTTGGTAGTGACTTCTCTATTAAGGATACACACAATGGAGTGCGGTTGTGGACTGAAACTGCTTCATGTAAAAAGAACTCCACATCCACATATTTTTTTATATCAGTTATATAAGAAAATTTGGCAATCATGCCAGGAGCATTATACTTGGCTTGAAGAAATAAATCATATCTAGATTTGTCAACATCGGTAGCAGAATAAATTTGATCAACTAATTGGGCATAAGTAGAATTTTGGGGAACAATCATACCGCTGTTTGACTTTGCAGAAAAATGAGTAAGATCATCCGTAGTTTTCCACTCTCCATCAAAGTAAAGAAGTACAGGTACTTGAGCTGCAATTGAAAACAGTTCAACAACATCACAAGAATTGAAAACAGTTCAACAACATCACAAGAATTGAAAAAAGTTCAACAACTTTACCATAACCGAGAAGAGTTTGCTCGTAGAGTTTCAGGAAATCCAATGCCGCAACTTTTTACCATAAGTTTGCTTCAATGAATCTAATGGGATAAGAGTTCCCTATCCAATAGGTCCATTGAAGCAAACTTGTGGTTAATTCTTGGAACATTGTATCTCCACGAAACATACCAGTAAACTCTACCTCAAAGCTTAATTGGCGTGAGTGAGAATCAATAAGCGTGAGTGAAATCAGCTACACTATGCCAGCATGCAAACCCTAAACCTTAATACTAGAATAACAACATAGTATTGATTCCCATTCATTCGAATACAACCCTAAACCTTAATACTAGAATAACAACATAGTATTGATTCCCATTCATTCGAATACAACCCTAAACTTTAATACTAGAATAACAACATAGTATTGATTCCCATTCATTCGAATACAACCTAGATAAACTATAATTTAACTAACCTAGTGTTCATAATCACTAAAAACCATAAAATAAACATACCCATTTTGAGAACGAAGAGTAGTGGGTCAGCTGCTGCTGCTCGTGGTCGAGTTCTTCAGGGTCTCGTGGTGTCATCGTAGTCGTCAGCTGCTGCTGCTCGTGGTCGAGTTCTTCAGGGGAGGGTCGAGTCGGAGTGGCGAAAGCGAGATAAGAGAGAAGGGGAAATTAGTGATTCGTGGTTTTGTTATAAATTAGGGCACAAAAATATTATATACGATGAAAGACGAGAATTGTTATTCACGCGTTTCATCTAAAACGCGTGAATAAACTCACGCGTTTTAACGTGAAATGCATTCACGCGTTTCATCTAAAACGCGTGAGTTTATTCACGCGTTTTAGATGAAACGCGTGAATAGCAACATTGTTCCTTGTTCCTTGTTGTTTGAGTTATGTGGCGAATATGCGTGAATAACAACATTGTTCCTTGTTCCTTGTTGTTTGAGTTATGTGGCGAATAACAACATTGTTCCTTGTTCCTTGTTGTTTGATTGTACACAATACGCGTGAGTTATGAGGATAAGTTATGATATTGTTAACATAAGTAATAAACCATAAATAGAAGAATATTCAGTAATATAAACCACCATAAATCATAAATATCCAAATTAAGTATTGTTATAAACCATAAATAATATAAATATCATAAATAACCCATAAATAGAAGAACAATAAGTCTAAACAACTCCAAATTAAGTAAGCAAATGCTGTAAATCACAAGCAACAACAGATTGAAGCAACTTTGTATGAGGAACAACATGTTCATCCAATATCCATGACATAGCAGCCGCTGTCTCATAAAGCCAATTGTCGGGAAGAACATCAAAATCCTTTTCAATTGGTCGACACCTGCTGTATATCTCGAAATATACTATTATAGTTTTCGCATCACTTGGCTCAGCAAATGGATAATCTGGATTATCCGATTCTTTAATACTACCACCTCCAGCAACTATTAACTCAATGAGATCCTGTTTGTAAAGTGTGTTGAAATTCCCTATAAATATAAAAATGTAACCGTCGAACAGTTTCGAACGTTGAAAAACAAACAAAGAAGATAATTTCAGTTATCATGCAAAATAAGAAAAAGTACAGATAGGAGGAATAAGACCAAACTCACATTATTCAACAACAGAAGTCTGCCTTTTCTAGGACCACATTGGGCTCCATGATTATCATGTTTAACCTCATAAGGTTCCTCATCAACACAGTTTTGGGTTTTCAATGATGATTTTATCCCTAAACAAAACAATTTTTATATTAATTTAACAGACATATGTATGAAAATAATCGTGTTAACAGAGACTCACAATTAATAGTAAGGACCCATTTCCCGTTCAGAATTGCCTTCAATACTTTTTGAGTTCGGCCGCATGCACCATTGGGATCAATGTAAGCAATAACATGGGTTACATCTTCTCTCCACTTCGGAGACACCCTTGCACCAAAAGTGCGAGCAAATTCAACTATCAACAACTGTGTAAAACAATAATATAATGGTTATTACATACAAAACTAGTTATTATGGACATAGTAGAGAAAATAGAACATACATTATTTTCAGGTGATAATTGATTGAGACATAAGGTCATAACAGTGTTTGTTGCCTGCATATTATAAAAAAGGAGTTTTGTTATTAAATACATAAATATGAACATTTCAATTCAATATAACAACCATTTTATTACATACCATTTTGTTGAACGAACTGAGAAAACCACAACGGCAGCTCCTGATCTAAATACTACAATATCCATCATTATAAACAGCAGAATATACATCAATAGCTAACATCATTATATACATGAATATAAATGGAAGAATATACATCGAAACCTAACCCTAAACCTAAATACTATAATATCTATCAATATAAATGGCAAAATATACATCGAAACCTAACCCTAAACCTAAATACATCAATATCCATTATAAACGACATAATATACATCAAAACCAAAGCCTAAACCTAAATACATCCATATAAACGGTATAATATACATCGAAACCTAACCCTAAACCCTAAATACATCAATATATATAGGAAACAACATAATATACATCAAAACCAAAGCTTAAACCCTAAATACACTAATATCCATGAATATAAACGGTATAATATACATCAAAACCTTAACCTAAACCTAAATACATCAATATATATAGGAAACGACATAATATACATCAAAACCAAACCCTAAACCTAAATACATCCATATCCATGAATATAAACAGTATAATATAAATCGAAACCTAAACCTAAACCCTAAGCCCTAAACTGACCTGATGATGTTGAAGAACGATGATGTTGGAAGGATCCCGATGATGTTGAGGAACGATGATGTTGAGGAACGCTGATGTTGAGGAACGATGATCTTGATGGATGTTGAAGGATGTAGGAATGGAAAGTCGGCCGCAGTCGGAGTGGGAGGGAGAATCGGGGAGGTTTTGTTTTAAATTAGGGCTGGAAAATTATATATAAGACTAAAGACGCGAATTACCATGCACGCGTTTCATCTAAAAACGTGTGAGTTCATCAACGCGTTTTAGATGAAACGCGTGGATGGTAATTCACGTACATTGAAAAACGCGAATTGCCAATCACGCGTTTCATCTAAATCGCGTTGATGAACTCACGCGATTTAGATTAAATCGCGTGAGTGGTAATTCGCGTCAATGAGCGTAAAATCTGGCGCCCGAAGGGTATTTCTGACATTTCGCAGGGCAAAAGGGCCCTTTTTGCCAACATTAGTAGGCGCGGGCCTTTTATAGAATTTCCCCTGGGGGCCATTTCATCAAATTTCCCATCAGTTTAAATATTTATGTATTTTGGTTCCGAATTATTTTGGTCGGAATTGATCAATTTCGGGTACATTCAAAGAATCGAGACCTGAACAAAAACTGGATCTAAGAAGTTCTAGACCTCCCAAGACTAGAGATTTGCTAGAGATTCGATATTCTGAAAATTTAAAAATTAAAAAAATTATTTAATAATTGATTAATTAACTTTAAATAAAGATAAGTTGTCTAAATATAATAATTAAGAAAATTAATTTTAAATTTTATAATGAAATTAAATCATATTTAAATTTTTTTATGTTTTTAATATTATTTTTGGTTTGTAATTTTTATTTTAAAAATAAAATAATTTTAATATTCTAAAAAACTTTTTCTATTTTAAATATTTTTATAATATTAATTAATTAAATAATAATAATAATAATAAATATTACAATAATTATTTTGTATTTATTAAAAATGACTATTTATCCAATCTTAATTAATTTAAATGAGTAAAACAATATTTAATAAATTAAAAATTCTAAATATTTTAATAAATCAAAAATTGTAAATATTTAACGTAAGGGTTCCAATTAATAAAATTAAATATTTTTTAAACAAATCTGTTTTTTTAAAATATAATTGGTCCGAGTATAGATTGAGTATAAGATTGGTTTGGACCTGAAATTTTGGTCGAAATGTACCTGAGTTTACGAGTGATTTCGGGTCCAATTCGTGTTGGATCAGGGTATACCCGGTCATTTGTCATGCCTATTTGTAACACACTTGTTAGTTGTTACAATTCAATTACAATTATCCATTAATATTGTTTTTTAAATAAAATACCAATAAATTTGAAACAGTACATCAATTACATCAAATATCATTCAAATCATTAACATTTCATTAAGAAACACATTTCAACTCAACATTTAAAACAGTATTTATCATTTCATAAACATGTTATAAATTCTCAATAATCCTATACAAAATTAGTTCTTAATATTCTAATAAGACCATAATTAACTTCCTATCAAGTTCTTCTGCTCTTCTACGCCAATACACGACCCTTCTTCATTACCTCATCTGAACCACTCATCCGACGTCCTCCCCACGCCCCGAGTCGATCCTTATGTTCTTCTAGAGTCAGATTCATTGCAATTGCCCCACATATCTCACATTCATTGCAATAGCCCCACAGATCTCACCACTAAGAAGGGTCGGTCTGTAGAGGCTAAAACCACGATATCCCACCACCAGCAAATCCCTTATTTCCCCTATAGAAATCGAACCCACCACCCTATTTTTCTGATTCAAGCCTATATAAACCATCGTAAACATTTACTAATACACTGTATTGTACTCTCCAATCACTATTCTAGAGAAAAAATGGATTTCTACTATGTTTCTAAATCTCTGTTCAAAGACGAGTTTCTCACATCTCATCTTCTAATCAGAATTATTGTCTGCACAGAATACTTGTGCTAATTGTTAATTTATAGATTTTGAAAAATGAGAAGTAAGCGGCGGCAGTTATTAGGTTAAAATTTTAGGATTTTCTATGGACCCGAACCCTTATTTTTGGACTAAAACAAAATATAGACCCGAACACATTTTGGCCCATTGCTTTTTTCTTAGAATTGGTATGTACGGCGATTACAACAAACTAAGACAATAATTCCAAAACGTTTTTAGAGTTTCAAAATTTCAAACCGAAATTCAAATGTAAGTGATTTTTGTATGGATTGAATTATTCGATTCTAACTCGGTTAAATGTTTGCCTACAACTATTAGAACATATTTACACACTTAGAACGTCATTTAAAGTAAGAAAAAAATAATCTTTCTATAAGACAAGAATTGATAATTTTTTATTATCTGAGTCGATCGAATAAATACAGTTATTTTTTATATCTCGAGTTAACTCTTAAGATCTTACGATTTTTGATAAGGTTAACAAGTCTGATTTGAAGTAAACTCTTAAATATATAAAACTTTTATAAATTTAAATTTAAGATAATAAAATTTAAAAGTTTATAAATAATTTTGATTTTACTATTTTATAATATTTTATATTAAAATATATATATATATATTTATAAATTATTTTATTTATTATTTATTCAAATAAATTAATTAATTTAATTAATTTTATAAATATATTTTTTTATAGTGTTATTTATTTATTATTATTTTTTAAATTTAAATATATACAATTTTAAATTTATTAGGGTAAAATACTTAATTATATATATAAATGATAATAATATATAACTAATATATTTTCAAATAAAATTATTATGAGCTTAAGTAAACTCTAAATTTTAAAAGTTACAACCGGTCAAAAATTTTAAGTAAACTCTCGATTCTAATCGTCTTATTTACAATGAAATACTAAATATAATTTTTATGTGAAATATTTTTAACCCAATAAATTTTAAAATTCACTCCAAACTATATTAGAAAGAACTTAATTTAAAAGAATAATTATATGAACTTAATTAATGAGAAATAGGACTTAGGCCCTATTAGTCTTGGCACAATTTTTTTTTTTAAAAAAGAGCTTCAAAGTTTCCACATTTATTGTGGATTTTTTTTCTTTCTAAAGCTCTAATCTCCCTAACTTCTCTAACCACAACGGGTGTGATCATCTGCTCTTCATCTTTCCTTATGATCCAACATTTCCTATCGAAAGAGATAACATTTTGTTTACTTCAGGATTCTTTAAATTGTGACCTATGAAAGAAGATAGAATGATGCTTGAGTTTTTAGATAAAATCCTAAAAACAATACATCAAAGTATCAAACACTTATAATATTTGTTTCAGCCACACAGAATTAGTAGGTTTATTTTCTTTATACTTTTTATCCTCTTTTAATTGTTTTTCTAGGAGAATACAAACACAAAATCAACAAAAACAAAATATATTTTATTTCATTTTAAATCTAGTTCAATGAATCTGTTTATGAATCTTAGAAATCAATTTTAAAATAATTCTTCAAGTTATAAATTCAAAAGTTGTATAATTGTTTACATATCTACCCATATATAAAATTGTAAAATTAAAATATTAGATATATTTAATGATTAAAATTATATTATAAAGAATACTTAATATCATTTTAAAAAATAATATAATATACAAAAATTATTAAAAATAATAATAATTTATAGTTCAACAAATAAATGATAATTTATTTTAATAAAAATATAATGATAAAATAATAATATAATATAATCTAAATTAAGATTATGTGAATATATTATCATAAAAAAATATTTATATTGTAATACTTTTCAACCATATTCACCTAATAAGCTCAAAATCTATAAAGTGATATTTTTCTAAATCATAATTAAAAAATAAAAATATACACCTTAAATGAAATCTTATATAATGTGGAAAATAAAATTTAAATATTAAAATATATTATTAAACAGTGGTACTAAAATATAATTATAAATGTCATATTATATATATAATATCACTCAATAATAAATACATAATGTTACAAAAATACTTAATATTATTTATTAAAATAAATAATGTTATATTATAAATTATTAAAAATAATAATTTATTTTCAACAAAAATATAAAATAAAATAAATAAATTATCATTTATTTTAATAAAGAGATAACCATATAAACACAAAAACATAATCTAAATTAAGATTATGTAAATATATTATTATATAAAAGTATAATATTTATATAGTAATAGTGAATATATTATTACAAAAAAAAGTGAGTTTTAATTGTTTACAAATCTACCCATATATAAAATTTTAAAATTAAAATATTAGATATATTTAATGATTAAAATTATATTATAAAGAATACTTAATATCATTTAAAAAAATAATATAATATACAAAAATTATTAAAAATAATAATAATTTATTTTTCAACAAATAAATGATCATTTCTTTTAATAAAAATATAATGATAAAATAATAATATAATATAATCTAAATTAAGATGACGTGAATATATTATAATAAAAAAATATTATATTGTAATACTTTTCAACCATATTCACCTTATAAGCTCAAAATCTATAAAGTGATATTTTTCTCAAACATAATTAAAAAATAAAAATATACACCTTAATTGAAATCTTATATAATGTGGAAAATAAAATTTAAATATTTAAATATTCATATATATTATTAAATAGTGGTACTAAAATATAATTATATATGTCATATTATATATATAATATCACTCAATAATAAATACATAATGTTACAAAAATACTTAATATTATTTATTGAAATAAATAATATTATATTATAAATTATTAAAAATAATAATTTAGTTTTCAATAAAATTATCATTTATTTTAGTAAAGAGATAACCATCAAAACACAAAAACATAATCTAAATTAAATGTCAATATATTATTATATAAAAATATAATATTTATATAGTAATACTTTTTAACCATATTTAACTTATATGGTCAAAATTTATAAAATGATAATATTTTTATAATTTAAATTGATATTGAGTGAATATATTATTAAAAAAAAGTGAGTTTGTATGTTAGTTTTTATCCATACTATTCAACTTATAATACTATTTAACTTATAGTGTCAATATTTATAAAATAATAAATTTAATACATTAAATGCAGTTTTATATAATGAAAAAATAAAAATATATATACATTATATTAAATATTATATAAAGGGAAAATAAAATTAAAATATTCAGTATTAAATAATGGCACTACAGTATAATATATATATATATATATATTATTTAATTAAAAATAACAAAATAATATAATTCAAAGTTTAAAAATTTATGAAAATAAACAAGAAAATATATTATCTTTTTTATAAATAAAATGAAAATTTAAAAATAAATATTGATATAATGGAAAATTTATTTGATGACAGAGTGGTATTATATATATATATATATATATATAATAATGTATATATAAAATATATACATTAGATGAAATCTTATATAATGTAAAAAATAAAATTTAAATATTTAAATATTCATATATATTATTAAATGGTGAAATATAATATAATTATATCTCATATTACATAATAATATATATATGAGAAGTGATAAAAGGGAGGAATTTTTAATATCATTTCATTTCTTTCTCATTATATATATTGAAATTATATTGATTTTTATTTTTAATGTTTATCTTATTTATAAAAATACAAACAAAAAATACAAATAAAAAAATTCTCTTTCCATTCATTTCTATTTATATATTGAAATTATATCATTTTTTATTTTTAATGTTTATCTTATTTATAAAAATACAAACAAAAAATCTTGAATCTTACATGTTTATTATTTTAAAATTGAAACTTTGTTAAATTGATTTTATTTTGATACATTATATTAAATAATTTAAAACTATATATTAAAAATGTCAGTAATATCTTTTATATAATATAAATTGTGATAATGGTTTTTATTTGATTTTAAACAAATATTTCATAAAAATTCTAGTACCGAGGATTTGATCATTATTACCTAATGGTATTTATAGTTGTTAAACATCAAGTTCCTATATTGAGTTTTTTGTGTATAATAATTGACTATGATGGTTGAGTGTTTGGATTGAATCAACTCTAAAGATGCTTCAAATTAAGATCTTATGATGATTCATATTATAATTTTTAACTATAGTAATTTATCTATTATTATTATTATTATTATTATTATTATTGTTAGTTATGACTTTTAATATATAAGTTTTGCATGTTGGAGCTCGGGCGGTTCCCAACTCAAGCCCGATCACTAAGAAAATGGTGAAACCCCACTAAAATGAGATTATTCATAACAATCTTTAGAGTGAAATAACTTTACAAGTAATAGTTAAATCTATAATTATAAGCTCAAACCATATGTTTTCATCTTAAATTATGTGTAGAGAGAAACTTAAATTATGTAAATTGGGTGATCTTTCTTCTTTCATTTTCTCTTTGTCACATTATAGATCTGATATATATTTTAGTAACTTTTTGCATTTCCTTATCTTAAGGGTTATAATTTGTTGATATTCTTAATAATTTGAAAACAATTAAGTTACACATCTCCGGTCAATGAGACTAGGCACATAGTCATAGAGACATGCATAATTTATGGCTTTGGGGCTTAAGCCCTCATAGGTTAATATTAGAGATATTTATGAGAAAGAGTAGTGAGATTATTTGAAATTTGAGAGTTAGGTTGTTTGATATTTAATCAGAGTTTAAGTTCAAAAAATATATTATTATTTATCTAGTTTGTATATATACCAAATTTCTGGAATCTATCATTGACTAAACATGCATTAAATCTTAGTAGTTCACTAACGTTATATTTTAATCCTCTCAAACTGCTTATTCAACTAATTCTGATATGCGCAATTACGACAAATTTGAAGATGCATGAAACTCGAATCACACTCGTATAACAAAAGTTACCTCTAATTAGAAGTTGAAGTTACATGGACCTCAATTTATTCTAATAAGTTCAAGTACACTTATAAAAATAACCATCCACATCCAAATTCATCATAAAAAATGTTTATGGTTGGTCCATAATCATTAACAAGAGAATGAAAATAATTATAAACACTAATTTTTTAGTTTTTGATTTAAAATTTTAAATAAATTTTTAGCCAAGGAAATTATTTTATCTAAATTAAATCCTAATAATATGTGTGAGAAATTAAATCCTAATAATATGTGATAAATTAAAACTACGATTATTAGCGGATACCTATACTCATTTCTCTTTATCTAGAATTGAAATATTATTTAATCTTCTCTTCCTTTAGAAATGGGATAGATCATTCAATTGATGAGTACATCAAGTTGTTTTCTCTCTATGTTGATAAGAACGCAAGGAGAAAATGATCATACATCAATTAGGACCATACCGTTACAAAATAATCATAATGTTAGTTATTTTGGTTTGAACATTTTTAATTTAGCTCTTTCATAAAATTAGAAAGTTTATTTAGGTATCCTCACTTTATATTCATGACAAATACACCCACAAGTTTATAAACTTGATTTCACATTAGAACAAATTATTTTGACTTAATTAAAAGATGACATTTGCACAATTATTTATTATAATAGTGACTCATAAATTCTAACAATCTCCCATTAGATCATGTATTACAAAATATAAATGTAACAATCATAATGCGCCTGAAGTTTTGTGTCATCTCATTCATATGTTGTATAAATAATTTTATCAATTAATTATATCAATATAGGACCAAAGAGCTCGTTGTTGTATTTATTTAATCACAACTAACAACTAGACCTAACAGTGATCACATAAATCAATACAATTAACAAATTATATCATGAAGGTGAGGAATAAAATAATTCCATGCACGGTGATCTTTTAATGTCAATTTTCAATTGGTCCTACTTAAGTGAGATCAAACTTTTAACATTATTGTACAAAATATCTTTAAACATTATCATAACTAAAAAAAACATAAGTGTATACACAAATACTTTAAAGTCATAGAACAACAATTTAATATAAACTCCCACTTAAACTAAAGATCCTTAAATACTAAAATACCCATGTGAGTAGTGTGGTCATGAAAGACCTTGGGTACCAAGCCTTTTATAAGAGGATATGCTAACATAGAGTTTGTTCCTATATATTCTATGCTTAATTGTCTATTTTGTATCCTTTCTTTTACAACAAGAAATTTAATGTCTTTATTGTACTCCTTTTATTATTGGAATATAATACGGTTGTTTTGTTGTCACAATACAATTTTAGTGGTCTTTCAATTCCTTTCATAATACGCAACCCTGTGACAAAATTTCTTAGCCATAAACTATGATTTGATGCCTCATAACATTCTATGAATTCAACTGCCATAGTAGAAGAAGCTACAAGTGTTTGTTTAACACTCTTCCGGGATATAACTCCTCCAGCTAATAGATAAACATAGCCTGAAATCAATCTTCTACTATCTTGACATCCCGTAAATTAGAATCAGAATACCCAATGATCTCAAGCTTATTTGACCTCTGATATATGAGCATGCAATATATTGATTTTTTAAGTATCTCATAACTCTTTTGGCTGTTTTCCAAAGATCTAATCCCGCGTTACTAAGATATCTGCTTAAAACTCCAACAATATATACAATATCAAGACACGTACATACTTGAACATACATCAAACTCCCAATAACCGAAGCATAAGGAATTGATTTCATTTCTTCAATTTGAAGATTTCCTTTTAGGCATTGATTGAGACTAAATTTGTCTCATTTAGCGACATGCGTATCTAAAGATTTACTATCAAAGATTCCATACATTTTAAGCACTATATCAATATAGTTTCTTTGAGTTAACTCAAGGATACCTCAAGAATAATCTCGATGTATTTGGATTCCTAATACAAAAGAAGTTTCACCAAGATCTTTCATCTCAATATTCTTTGATAAAAACTCTTGATTTCACACAATATGCTTAAATCATTTGTGGCAAAGAGTATGTCATCAACATACAAAATAAAAAAAAAAGTTTACTCCCAACAAATTTTTGATACGCACATTCATCAACAACATTTACCTCGAAACCAAATGAGATAATAATTTGATGAAATTTTGATACCATTGAAGTGAAGCTTGTTTGAGACCATAAATGGATTTTCTCAATTTACAAACCATATGTTTTGAGTCTTTCGACACAAAGTTTTCTGGTTGCACCGTATAGATTATTTATTCAATGCATCCATTGAAAAACGCTGTCTTGACATCCATTTGGTGAAGCTCCATATCAAACTGTGCAACGAATGTCATGATTATCCTAAAAGAGTTATTCGATGAAACTAGAGAAAATGTCTCTTTAAAGTCAATCCCTTCCTTCTGAGAATAACCTTTTGCAACAAGACTTATATTTGTCAACATTACCCTTTGAATCTATTTGATTTTAAAAATCCATTTAAAACCAATAGGTTTCTTTCCTTATAGTAATGTGAAAAATTCCCAAACTTTATTGTCTTGCATAAATTTATACTCTTCATTCATTGCACAAATCCACTTTTCAAAATTAGTATCCTTCATAGTATGTTTGGAACAATTTCTTGTTGCTCTTGATTTTGAAATTAGTTTGTTCTTCATGAGTTTGTTCAACAAATTCTTGTTGCTCTTGATTTTGAACTTGATCATCAATAGGAAAAAAATCCATATCAATGTCAAAATCACTTGGGATATTAATCAAGTCTTCCTCAATAGAAATTGTTGAATCCAAATTATCTTCAAAGAAAAAGTTATTTCTCCCATCAAACTCAATATCCTCAAAAAAAAAATATTGCAATTCCCGTCTCAAAAATTGTTTTTAACTTGGGATCATAAAATTTATATCCCCTTGATCGTTCAGAATACCCAATAAAATAACTGCTAACTGTTTTGGGATCAAATATTCTTTCATTCGACCTATAAGGCCTTGCCTCAGCAGAACATCCTCAAACATGAAAATGTTTTAAACTAAGTTTACGACTAGTTCAAAGGTCACAAGGTGTTTTAGAAGTTGATTTAGTTGGTACTCTATTTAAAATATAGCTTGTAGTCTTTAGTGCCTCTCCCCATGGAAATACTCTTTACCATGTCCTTAAGAGTGCGATTACGTCTTTCAGCCACACCATTCATTCTAGGTGAACCAGGCATGGTGTATTATGGGACAATCTCACACTCCTCTAAGTATTTGGCAAAAGGTCTTGAACGTTGTTCATCTGAACCGTCATATCTATGTGTATGGTGAATTATGTAGTTTTTGGATTAGTTTATCGTGTTTGGAACAAGTATATGCTGGATTATGTTTTTGGATTAGTACACGTGTTTGTAATACGTATTGATTGACAACGGTCCGACCCACCATCCCGGCGGGCTGAAAATCCCCAACCCAACCTAGGTCGGTTGCGGGTTAGACGAGCCAGCTTGCGGGTTGTCTCACTATAAATAAAAAAAAAATAAGAATCATTAATAGTTCTAAAAAATAAAAATTCAAGAACATGATCAAATTATCATAATACACACCAAACAAGAGTTTTATCTATCGTTACACATTAATTGACCAAATAGTTCAACAAAGTAACTAAAATTTGAAAAAATCATAAAATAGAAGTTTCAGTAAAAATCTAGGGTTATGCGGCATATGACTATAAGGTTATAAATCAAATCAGATTTTTTTTTGTCAACCCACGAGTCAATCCAAGCCCGTTCCGCCTAGGCCGGTAACCCGAATGGGCTGGTCCGTGTAGGCCCACTTACAAATGGGTTGCTAATATTTTAATTTAGCTCATCTAAATTGTTTGGTGTAGCCAACCCAACTTACCTAACCCAACCCAAATTGATCCACTAATTACACATCTCTCTTTAATTTATTATACTAAAGTCCCTAATTAATAAATTTTAAATTATTTAAATTAAAAATAAATTAACTGTAAATTTATTTATTCTTTATCTAAAATAAAATTTTATTTTTATTAAATAATATATTTTATTTAAATTCATAAAAGAATAATTAATAAGACTAAAAATTAATTTTTTTTTTATTAAAATCATTTTCTTTAAAACCATTTACTTTATTTAATTTTGTTTCCCTACCTTTCATTACTCATGGTAATATTAATTAATATATGTTTAGTGTCAAAAGAAAGACTCAAAATCAGCTTATACAAAACAATAAAACTGAAGAATTAAATTATTACAATGTCTTAATAATTATACATAAAATATTTTGCTTGCTCTTTTTGACTTACATAATCAAGAACAAACTCTCTCAAAGGAGGGATATTCTCAATTACAAAAAAGCATTAAATATTAAACATAATCTTGTCTTTATAAACCTAAAATCATAGAGTTCCTATAGTTCCTATATGAGTTGAAATTTGTACACATGAAACCCGGAGCCGCCCGTTTTACACATAAATCTTCGCGGTTTCACTTCTTTCATATCTGAATCCTCTTGTGACGCTGATTTAAACTTGTGTGAAGTATGATGAAAAAGATTTACTGTCAATCTATATAAACCATCAATGGCATTTTGGGGTCCAATTACATTGTATTTGTATTCTCCTATCATCTTCAGATTCAATACTCGGTCTCCAAAATCTTGATCTTGTATCCTGTTTTTATATAGATTTAAGAAATGAGAATTAGATAGATAGAGAAAAAATATTGTTAGATTAAAATTCAGGATTTCAAATAAGAGATACTCACCTTTCATCTTCTAACCAGAACACCATTGATAATCACCTAAGGAATCTTAATCATCTATATTCTATATGGCTTACTTGTGGTAACAAGGTTTATTTATAGATTTTGAAATGAAAAGGAAGCGGCGCCGCGAGGGAGATGTTGCTAGGTTAAAATTTAACATTTCTTATGGGCCCGACCCAGATTGTTTTAGGTGAATTAAGTATAAAGTATAACGAAGTCCTCAGAAAGATTTAGACTTTAAAACTTAATCAATTATTTATTAATAGATAACATCCACCTCAAACTTATAATAAACACATTATACAAATAAAACTGTTATTTTTTATATTGGGGTTTGTCTAACCAGAAACAAGAAAATCATTTTCAACTTTAAATTATTCATTTACTCAAAAAAAATATAATATAAAAAATCTCTTAAGGAAAATATATACCATTTTAACACTAAAATAGTCTCTTTAAATGCGATTTCATATTTTAAGACACTTAAAATTTTTAAGTGAAATCTATAATTAATTATAAATTTTAATTTGATTTATATAATGATATTATTCTGAATTTGATTCAATGCGAAAAATTAATTTAAAAACTTATTTTAATAAATTTTAGAGAATTATAAATATTAAATTATAGAAAAGACAGAAAAAAATAATAAACTTAAAGACAATTTTTTATAAAAACTTTTTTATTATAAATTTGAGACTTGGCGGGGACAACGAATTTGAGAATGAAGACGTGGTTTGTCACTTGTATAGGAGAGAAATAAAAAACAATTTCTGTAACATGGGACAAAAGTCTCCCGAGAAAAGAAAAAAATAAATAAAAATTCTCTCTCCTACACATGGCCACAAAAATCTCCCGAACATGACCATGCCACAAAAATCTCCCGAACATGTTCGGAACAAAAATCTCTCAAATAAGTAAGGATGACAATTTAAAATCGCTCTGCATTAACCGAACTGAATATCTCTATTTGAGGCGGTTTTTTCCCGATTTAACCGGTAGTTGACTAGGGATGGGGCGGGGATGATATTTTTGTCCCCCGTCCCGAACCGCCCCGATTTCACCCCAATTATGTCCCGAATACTAAAAACACAATTAAATGTATAAAATCACTAATATATTTATTTTTTCATTATATTTTATAAGAGTTTTAATTTTATTTTATAATAATGTAATTTTTTATTATATTACAATATATATTATATTAAAAAATTTGTTTATATAAAAAAATATTTATTTTGAGAATATGGTATAAACAATGTCCGGCAGGGATCTCCTAAAACCGAATGGGACAGGAATGATAGTATAAAACCCCTAAAATAAAAACAGGGCGAATATGATAAATGCATTCCCCGTCCGAACCGCTCCATTGCCATCCCTACAAACAAGCCCATTTTCTAAAAAAATATATATTATTTTTTCCCTCTCATGCAGATAGCCACAAAAATCTCCTAACATGGTCATGTTCGTGACAAAAATCTCCCGATAGTCATGTTTGTGGACAAAAATTTCTCGAACACGGTCGATGTTCTGGACAAAAATATCCCACATTGTTGGGTCAAATTATTTTGACTAATGAAATTTCGATGATGTGTTGGTATAAAATTTAAATTAAGCCGTCTAATTGTTTTTGGTGTAGGTATATCGAAAACATGTTATATTAGACTAAGTCTGAATGAGGTTCATTAGACTAATTGACTATTAGACGCATTGAGTTAGACGTGAAGTCTAACAGACGTAGTTAGACGTGCAGTCTAACAGATACGTAGTTAGACGTGCAGTCTAACAGATACGTAGTTATACGTGCAGTCTAACAGATACGTAGTTAGACGTGCAATCTAATAGATACGTAGTTAGACATGCAGTCTAACAGATACGTAGTTAGACGTGCAGTCTAACATATACGTAGTTAGACGTGCAGTCTAACAGAGACGTAGTTAGACGTGAAGTCTAACAGAGACGTAGTTAGACGTACAGTCTAACTCCTTCAAATTAGTCTGAAGGGAACCGTAGTTAGACGTGCAGTCTAACAGATGAAAGTTAGACGTGCAATCTAACTCCTTCAGAATAGTCTGAAAGGAACCGTAGTTAGTCGTGCCGTCTAACAGATGAGAGTTAGACGTGCAGTCTAACTCTTTCAGATTAGTCTGAAGGGATGCGTAATTAGACGTGTCGTCTAATCCCATTAGACTAGGTGGTCTAATGGATCCTTCTATTAGACATGGGCGTCTAATTTCATTAGACTTGTAAGTCTAAGTGAAAAACGTCTAATGCCATGCTTAAGTTGTTGTTTGAAGCTAGCATCCATCTACCCACGATCAATTAGTTGTATGTTACTCCTGCTCCACTTTCCAGTGCAGATCAGTACGACAGCGAGTTGCAACCAATCATCTAATGCCACGTAAGAAAATATTCTTCCCACTACTTGTTTCTTGTAGGAATATCTTAGAAGAATATTTGGCGCACTACCAGATTGGTACGACCACGATCCTGGTGCTTAGAGTCTGCTGTCTACTATCGAGGCGTTCCAATGGAAGTTGCCACGTGTCATTATAGAAGATCCAACCGTTGGTACACGCTCTCTATTTAAAGATCTTCAAGGACAATAGAAGAACTGTTGGAATTACAGAGAGATAACGATATAACAATTACTGAACACGAATGAATTGCTTTCTTGCTTTACTGTGTGTTTATTAAGAGAGAGTTAGAATCAAAGTATTGTCTAGCTGAGTGATATTTTTCAATATACTGTAAGTTGAACAGAGTTTGTTCTGTTCAACAGTGAGCTAGTCGTGCAACTGTATTTGATTCTAAGAAACATATAGTGAATCCTTCCGGTGGTTGGAAGAAGGGGTGATGCAGGAGAGTTTTGCTCCGAACATCCATAAACAAATTGCTGTTTCATTTACATTTTGTCATCTTTTCATTCTTTGGTTCTTAGCTTCAAACCTGAGAAAACGTTTCCGCACTTGAATCATTCAAGAGTTTGCAAGGGTTTGTGAAGAATAGAAAGTGATTTAAATCCCTAACAGGATTTCTATCAAATCGTTTATCTGAAGTCGTCATCAATAGTCAGACCTCCGTCTCTATCAATTATGCCAATCCTATCAATTGGTATCAGAGCTCTGTTTCTATTCTCAAGTTTTCACTAAGAATGTCGACCATAACCAAAGATGCCAGTGCTACCGCAATCCCCACATTCTCTAAAGAAAACTATATCGTGTGGAAGAAGATAGTTCGTGCTCATCTCTCTTCTCTTTATGACGACATGTGGAGTGTTATCACAGATGGTCCTATTAAGATCGATAAGGAGAAATCCGAATGGACCAGTGAAGACAAGAGGAAGAACAACCTCAACAACATGGCTTTAGATGTTCTGTACAGATCTCTTGATGATAATATGTTCAATTACATCATTGAGTGTGATACTGCTAAGGAGATCT
The DNA here is from genome assembly GCF_907164915.1 of Impatiens glandulifera. Classification (NCBI taxonomy): domain Eukaryota; kingdom Viridiplantae; phylum Streptophyta; class Magnoliopsida; order Ericales; family Balsaminaceae; genus Impatiens; species Impatiens glandulifera. Next base: position 15,981,585 of record NC_061866.1, on the reverse strand, counting down.
GGGACAGACTCACTCAACTGTGTGAGGGAAATGAGCAAACCAAGGAGAACAAGATTATGGTTGCCACTCAACTGTTTGATAGTTTCAAAATGCGTCCCGGAGAAACAATGAATGAGTTCGACACAAGGTTCAACCAAATTGTCTCCACTATATCTATTCTTGGCAAGACCTATATCAATAGGGAGCTTGATATCAAGGTTAGGCGTGCTCTTCCAAGGGAATGGGACATAAAGACGATGGCTATGAGGGAATCCAAAGACCTTAACAAGATCTCTCTCTCTTTGATTTGTTCGCTGATCTCAAGGCATACGAGTTCGAGTTGAACTCTAGGATTGAAGAAGATCAATCCACATCCATTATCATTGCCAAAGCATTGGTGACTTCTGAAGAGCCTCATGTCGCTCCTGACGTGCAGACAGCAGCTCAGAAGCTTAACAACGATGCTATGTCTCTCTTCGTGAAGAAGTTTGACGACTTCATGAAGAAGAGCAACCCTAACTCAAGCTCTTCAAATTTTAATGATAATAAGAAATCCAAAGTTAATGTTAAGTGTTATAACTGTGGCATTTTAGGTCATTACCAATTTGAATGTCGGAAGCCGAAGCGTGAAGAGAAGAAAAATGACAATGAAAAGGAGTTGAAGGCTCTTATTGAAGGGGACGGGAAGAACAGACAAAACCACCGTGATTCTTACTTCTCATCTAGCGACCGTGATGAAGATGAGGTGGCTTGCTTCATGGCAAGAGAAGAAGAAGAAACTCAGGAAACTGAGGTATTTGATTTATCTTCTGAAAAGTTTTAAGGGAACAACTGGTAGCTGCACTAGATGACATGGTCATAGAGTACAGAAAGCTAGCAGAATCCCTAAATGAAACATAATCTTCACCTAAAGTGTCTCAGCCAGTTTTATCTCAAACTCAAGAATCAAATGTCTTTGAAAAGAAAGTAGTAGAGATCTCATCCGAGAATGAGATGCTCAAGGAACAGATCCAAACACTCTCTTCTGAAAACAAAAGATTAAACTATATTGTTAGTTCTTGGACAAGGTTTAGAGAAGCTGTCAAATATCAGATTAGTCTGTTAAAACCTGCTGGATCTAGATCCGATTTAGGATTTGATGGCAATGACCCAAACCGGTCCTACAAAAAGTCAAACTCAACAACCAACAAGCTTAAGCCAATAAGCTTTGTTAAAGGGAGTTTAACTGACATTGAATCTGATCCCATTCATGAAGAAATAGATTTGAAGAATGAAATAACTTATGTTCCGCCGACTATTAGCTGGCTGAAAAATAAGTTAGAAGCAACTAGCAAGTTTGTCAATCTAAAATCTGACTCAAAGTCAAGGAGTTTAAAAAAAAAATCATCTTCAAAAGCTAAGGGATCAGTGGCTAGCAGGAAGGCGTCTGCTAAGTCAAAATCATACGCATTAATCACAACACAAAATGGGAAATCCATCAGAATATCTTAAATATGGATTCCTCAAGGACTAATTGATCGAGGACCCAATTGAATGTGGGTACCAAAGTTTGTAAATAGTTTCTTGTATAGGTTATGCAGGAGAGCTGCATGAAGGAAGCATGGAGCATACTCTTCTGAGTATACATTTTAGGAGAGCAACAATGACCTTTTCCATTCCAGAGGATTAAGTCTTTTATGTCTTAAAAATATTTTTGGTCTTAAGGACCTCAAAACATTTGTTTATTCATTTTTTACATGCACAAAATGAAAGGGAAAATTTATCTTGAAATAAAGATATACTCAGACAAAAGGCCTTAATCGGTCTATTAGACGAGGTCGTCTAAGAGAAAAAGCATGTACTTAGACGTATTTTTACTCACATTCTATGCATCTAAGTCTATGTGTCTTGGTTTATAACCTGCGTGGTTAGACGTATACTTCTAACAAAAGTTAGACGTTTTTATGACAAGAGCAATTGGATGCTCACGTCTATCCAAACACACGTCTAATACGTGATGTTCATGCATAATTAGACGTCGGCGTCTAATAGACGTTAGATGTTTATAAGACACGTGATTAGACGCTTGCGTCTAATAGATCCATGCGTCTAATAGACGTTTAGATTTCATAAGTTGGTATAAGTAAGAAAAACGTCTAACTACGTGTGTATTAGACTGATTAAGGACAACTGTCCCACGTGATGTGATATCTAATTTTCCCGCTCAAATAAAAATATAGTCATCTCCGAATAACATGAAGACACGTGTCTTTCAAGTTAAGAGAAAAAGACTAATATACCCTCAAAATAATGATGACTGCTTAGAAAGGACGTCTAATATTAATTGACGGGCCATACCCCTAAGAAATATGACAGTTATACTATGCGACTCTTGGGAGTCTATCTAAGGACATTCTGCATGAGATTGATAATTTTTTTTCTCTCTCAAATCTCCTAAGAACCCTAGATTTCTTTGATTGTTTTTTTTAAGAAACCATTGTTCATCTTGTGTCTGTTCGTATTCTTTCAAAGATGGGAAACAAGGGAATCACACTTGGTCATTGTACTCTGCAGGTCGATTTTCCCTCCGTCTACACGTTCGATCAGCAAGAGGTGGTCAATATGTTTCGATCCCTTGAATATTCCGGTATCGGGAAATACCTTGGTGGGCCGTTCATATTCCACGAAAAAGAAGTTAGGGAGTTCTTCAAATCGACGACGATGGTCGGCGATTCCATTACTACAACGGTGAATGATATAGAAGTCTCTTTCAACGAAGCATCTTATGCGGAGTTCTTTAAACTTCCGTTGGAGGGGCATACTTTCAACTTGAATCTGCCATCTGAAGTTACGGTAGAGATGAAGACAGTTTTCTCAGCCGACGGCTCGGAGATTCGACTTAACGGGAGTAAGAAGGCTCTCAAATCCAGTTTATTTTGTTGAATGATGTGGTGGCTAAAGCGTTTTAAGGGAAAACGAGTTCTTTCCATCTTTATAGTCAAGACTGTTTTGACTATATGTCGGCTATCTCCAAAGGGATTCAGGTGAACTGGGCCTCAACTTTGTACCTGAACTTGTGCTCAACTATTAATCAAGAGAACAAGGAAAGTGTGAGTTTTGCTGCTCAACTAAGTCGTATGTTGGAACATTTAGGGGTCCCCATGGGGGATTCAGAGTCGATCAACTCTACCCGGGTGTACAATGTCTTCACCATTGCCAACACCCTTGTCCGAATGAAGAATAACAAAGAATCGCTCTCGGGAGCATCAAGCCAACAGACAAGAGGAAGGTCTGTTACTCGTTCCAAACATCCAGCGACTTCTATCTTGTCCACAGGAGCCAAAAGATAAAAACCGTCAATGAATTAGAGGCTAGTTCTACTAGTCTTAAGAGTTCTTCAAGAAGGACTCTAGAATAGTCGATTCTAGAGTTAGGCAAGGTCCCGTCGAACTTGCTGTTGTTCCCATGTCTCCCCTGTCTCCAGCTGTGAGTTATTTAAGAAAGCCCTCCAAGTCTTCTGTTTCAAGAGGAGATAAATCAAAGGCGCCCAGGGAGTCTAAGTCTGCCAAAGCATCATCAAAGGTAACCCCTTCTCAATCTCAGGCCGATGTGCCTAAATTTAATGTTCATGCATTGGAACAAGACAAGTCTGTTTTTATTACTGTTGAGGAATCTGCTGCCGGGCCAACTGTTGAGCCAGTTGGTCCAAACACTGAAAATTTTGACAAGATTCCATCTCATGTCCGTCAACCCGATCTTGTAGCTGTTGATGCTACAGTGTCTCTTGAACAAGAACAAAGTGAAGATCTTACCCTTGTTGCTGGTGATGCATCTAAAAAGGCTCCTTTTATGCTTGTCATAGACCCCCTGCTTCAAATCCTATCCCAATAGAGTCAATAGTGACTGGAAAGTTTGTTTCGGCAGAACCCACGCCAGGACTCGTTGCCAAACCCTTTCTGCTCATGAAATTATGCGTTCCACAAGACAAGCGGCTGGAATCACGATTGGGGAACCAAGGCCTACTCCAAATCCTGTTGAGGTTATTGGAAAAGGGAAGGATGTTGCAACCGATCCTAATGAGGAAGTTTCTGAAGCAACCTGCATTGTCAACCTCATGATGGATCATGCCAACATAATTGCTGCTGAAAAGATCGAGATCTTTGATAATTGGGTCTTGAACAAAATGAATATTAAGTATGATGAGGTCATCAAGGGTAAAGGCATAAGCAGTCAATGGTTGAAGCTAGTAAGTAATGAAAAGAGAGTCTTGAAATGGGCCAAGACATTGGAGGTTTATGAAGCTCTTAAGAGAAAAGAGCTAGTTGAAACAAATCTGAGAGGTAGAGCTCTCTTTCCTATTATTCAAGCCAGAATAGCCAATTTCAATCCTCTTTATAAGAATGCCAAGGCAGAGGAGAAAACTCTGAAAAGACTGGAAGAGATTATGCAAGATTACATTTCTGTAGTTACCAGGTACGTTCATGGAGCAAATTGCTCAGGGCTAGTCCATTTGGAAGTTCCTCTGAAGAAGATGAACTTATGGATACGACCGACGATCATAGTGTTGATAAAGATGAGCAAGCTGCTGCTCTTCTTATAAAATTGGGAAGTTTTTCAGCTGAGGAAAAACGTTTAATGGCTCAACCCAAAATTGAGCAAACTGTGGAACCTTTTCAAACCAACCCAATTATTGAAGAAGTTGTTAAGGAACCCGTTCTATCTCTTGTTAACCAGGAAGAGTAAGTATTGGAGTCCCCTGTTCTCGAGGTAGAGGTATCTTTAGTGAAAGAGGCTGAAGATAGTCAGCCTAATGAAGCTAGATCGGAGGAGGACCCTCAAAAGACAAGGAATCAGAGAAGAGTTCCTCATCTGAGGGGGAACAAGCCAAAAATGATGAATCTTCAGAACGACTTCCGTTGTCTCAATGTTTCATTCCAGGATCTCCCCAGTCTCGATCATTTCCTGATTATGATATTATCAACCTTTCTAATCATTCAGGAGATGTGTCCGATAAGATTCACAAGGTATGTGAAGAAATTTTGGAAGATAAAGAAGAAGAAAAATCTGAAAGTGATTCAGAGAAAGATGGACCCGAGCAGTCCATGTAAGTTCACACCCATATCAGTCCCATTCAGACCATTCCAGCAGACTCTCAAGAGATTTCATCTAATGAAGGATCATTTGCAGCTGATGGTACAAAGCTTATGAAGTCCATGACAGCATTGATGGAAACTCTTCAAAAGAATATGGCTATAATGAAATCCAATATAGTAAAGATTATGAAGACTTAGAAAGCAAACAAGAAGGAATTTGCTGATCTTATTAAAACCCATAATGAGATGGAGCAAACACTGAATAAGAACACATACGAGGTTCATATCGTCAACAAGTCATACACCAAATTTGAAAAGAACTTCTTCAAACGGCAAACCGAGTTGCTTGACTGTGAAAGAGCAAATGCCGTTGATTTGCATAATGAAGTTATGGATGGAATTAGATTGATTCGAGATCAGATGGTTGAGATTCAAGGTAATATGAGCAGAGTTGATGCTCAGAGGTTGAAACAGGCTGATTCCTTTGCAAGGAAGATTTAGGCTGAAGAAGATGCTAAGGTTGTTGCCGAGAAAGAGAAGAATCTTATCACTCAAGGCGAGGACAATAGCGGAAGAAGAGGTGGTTGTGTTTCAATAGGCACCAGATCAAAGCGAAAGCCAACCGGTGATGATAACGACAGACCAATCAAAAGAGGCGGAGGTTGCAACGGCGATCACGGTGGTAGAAGTATTGGAGGTGATCGTGGTGGCCGAAGTGGTGGAATTGGTCGTGGTGGAAGTTCTCTTCCTCCTTTTCACAACCTTCTAACTGGTGAAGAACTCAGCTATGAAGGATCTCGCTACCCAATCGACCCACTCGTGAAAAGGGAAGAACAATAATCTCTTTTCTCTTAAATTATCTTCTGTTAATTTATGAACTTTGCTATTTATATTTGGTTTCTGAATATTGGTTTTTGGAAAAGTGTTTCTGTAAGATAGGTGAATAAGTTTGACTCTTTCTTTTATATGATGGATGTTCATTTTGTTTACTATGCAAAGTTTTAACATCATCATCAAAAGGGGAAAATTGTTGGGTCAAATTATTTTGACTAAGGGTCAAAGTATTTTGACTAATGGAATTTTGATGATGTATTGGTATAAAACTTAAATTAAGTCCTCTAATCGTTTTTGGTGCAGGTGTATCAAAAATATGTTATATAAGACTAAGTCTGAATGAGGTTCATTAGACTGATTGGCTATTAGACGCATTGAGTTAGACGTGAAGTCTAACAGACGTAGTTAGACATGAAGTCTAACAGATACGTAGTTAGACGTGCAGTCTAACAGATACGTAGTTAGACATGCAATCTAATAGATATGTAGTTAGACGTGCAACCTAACAAATTCGTAGGTTAGACGTGCAGTCTAACAGACGTAGTTAGATATGCAGTCTAATAGATACGTAGTTAGACGTGTAGTCTAACAGACATAGTTAGACGTGCAGTCTAACAGACATAGTTAGATGTGCAGTCTAACGGATACGTAGTTAGACGTGTAGTCTAACAGACGTAGTTAGACGTGCAGTTTAACTCCTTGAGATTAGTCTGAAGGGAACCGTAGTTAGACGTGCAGTCTAACGAATGAAAGTTAGACGTGCAGTCTAACTCCTTCAGATTAGTCTGAACGGAACCGTAGTTAGACGTGCAGTCTAACAGATGAAAGTTAGACGTGCAGTCTAACTCATTCAGATTAGTCTGAAGGGAACTGTAGTTAGACATGCAGTCTTATATATGAAAGTTAGACGTACAATCTAACTTCTTTAAATTAGTCAGAAAGGAACCGTAGTTAGACGTGCAGTCTAACAGATGAAAGTTAGACGTGCAGTCTAATAGATGAAAGTTATACATGCAGTCTAACTCCTTCATATTAGTCTGAAGGGAACCATAGTTTGACGTGTCGTCTAACAGATGAGAGTTAGACGTGTAGTCTACTCCTTCAAATTAGTCTGAAGGGATGCGTAATTAGACGTGTCGTCTAATCCCATTAGACCAGGTGGTCTAATGGATCCTTCTATTAGACGTGGGCATCTAATTTCATTATACTTGTAAGTTTAAGTGAAAAATGTATAATGCCATGCTTAAGCAGTTTCTTTAAGCTAGCATCCGTCTACCCATGATCAACTAGCTGTATGCTACTCCTGTTCCACTTTCCAGTGCAGATCAGTACGACAGCCAGTTGCAACCAATCATCTAATGCCACGTAAACAAATATTCTTCCCACTACTTATTTCTTGCATGAATATCCTAGAAGAATATTTGGCGCACTAGCTACCAGATTGGTACGGCCACGATCCCGATGCTTAGAGTCTGTTGTGTACTATGGAGGCGTTCCAATGGAAGTGGCCACGTGTCATTATAGAAGATTCGACTGTTGGTACCTTCTCTTTATTTAAAGATCTTCAAGGACAATGGAAGAACTGCTGGAATTACAGAGAGATATCGATCTAACAATTACTAAACACGAACGAATTGCTTTCTTGCTTTACTGTGTGTTTATCAAGAGAGAGTTAGAATCAAAGTATTGTCTAGCTGAGTGATATTCTTCAATATAATATAAGTTGAACTGAGTCTGTTCTGTTCAACAATGAGCTAGTCGTGCAACTGTATTTGATTCTAAGAAACGTATAGTGATTCCTTCCGGTGGTTGGAAGAAGGGGTGACGTAGGAGAGTTTTGCTCCAAACATCCATAAACAAATTGCTGTATCATTTACATTTTGTCATCTTTTCATTTTTTGGTTCTTAGCTTCAAACCTGAGCAACCGTTTCCGCACTTGAATCATTCAAGAGTTTGCAAGGGTTTTTGAAGAATAAAAAGTGATTTAAATCCCTAACAGGATTTCTATCAAATCGTTTATCCAAAGCCATCATCAATAGTCAGACCCCGTCTCTATCGATTATGCCGATCCTATCAGTTTGTTTTCTCTTTGATCTGGTGCCGGTTGAAACACCACCACCTCCTCTACTACTACTGCCACCTTTAGAACTTCCTTCCCCTTTTTAACATTATCATCTCCATGGGAAATGAGGTTCTTCTCTTTATTAGCAGCTGCTCAGCATCTTCAATGCCTGAATTTGCCTTGCAAAGGAATCAACTTGTTCCAATTTCTCAGCATCAACTCTACTCACATGACCTCTTTATCTCAACCATTAGACTTTGAATCAGGCTCATTCCATCCATGACTTCTTGATGAAGTTCAATGGCATTTTTCCTTTCGCAGTCAAGCAAGTTGGTTTTCCGTTTGAAGAAGTTCTTTTCGAATTTGGTGTATGTCTAATTGAGGATATTAATCTCATATGTGTTCCTCTTCATGGCTTGCTCCATTTCATTATGAGTTTTATGAAGAGAGGTAAATTCCTTCTTGTTTGATTTGTGAGTCTTCATAATCTTCACCGTGTTGTATTGCATTTCAGTAACAGTCTTCTGAAGGGTTCCCATCATTGTTGTCATTGACTTCATAAGCGTTGCACCACCAGCATATGTTCCTTCATTTGATGAAATCTCATAAGAATCTGCTGGAGCGGTCCGAATGTGACTGAAATGAGTGTGAACCTGCAGGGACTGCTCTGGTTCATCCTTCTCTGAATCACTTTTAGACTTTCTCTCTTCTTCATCACCCATAATATCTTCACATACCTTGTGAATTTGATCGGACGTACCGTTTGAATGATGAGGAAGGTCAACAACGTTATCATGAATGTTCGCAGCCGTAATCAATGGAGTTGGTTGAGGAGAATCTTTAGAACTTTCGGAGGACGTATAATTGGTATCTGGTTCCCCCTCAGAAGAAGAAATTTTCTCTGATTCCTTGTCTTTTGAGGGTTCCCCCTCAGACCGTGCTTCAATGGGCTAACTGGCTTCAACCTCCTTTTCTAGAGATGTCTCTAATTCGAGAATAGGGGACTCCATCGTTTTCTTCTTCTTGAGTTATAGGAGGTTGAACAGGTTCCATATTGATTTCTTCTTCTTCAATTATAGGATCGGGTTTAACTGGTTCCACAATCTGTTCAACTCTAGATTGAGCCATTACACGTTTTTCTTCAACAGAAAGGCTTCCTAAATCTATAAGATGAGCAGCGGCTTTCTCATCTTCCGGACAGATAAAATTACAATCATCAGACGGTTGCATAGGTTCATCTTCATCTGAATGGTTTCCGAAAGGATTCCTAGAGCAATTTGCTTCATGAACGTACTTGAGAACGATAGAGATGTAGTAATGCATTATTTCATCAAGTCTTTTTAGAGCCTTCTCCTCTGCATCAGCATTCCTTTCCAAAGGATTGAAGTTGGCTTTTCTAGATTGGAGGATCGGAAAGAGAGTCCGACCTCTCAAATTTGTTTCAACCAACTCTTTTCTCTTTAGAGCTTCAAAGACTTCCGACGTTTTAGCCAATTTCAAGACTCTCTTTTCAACGTTGACCAGCTTCAACCATTGATTGCTTACGCCTTTTACTTTGATGACCTCATTATACCGAATGGACATTCTGTTCAAGATCTAGGTATCAAAGATCTTGATTTTCTCAGAGGCCTTTACATTGGCCTGATCCATCATTAGGTTAACGATGCATGTTGCTTCCGAAATCTCCTCATTCGAGTAGGTTGCAATTGCCTTTCCTTTTTTAATAACCTCAACAGGTTTTGGAGTAGGCCTTGGTTCCCCAATTGTTATTCTAGTAGCTTTTCTAGTGGCTCGCATTACCTCGTGATCAGAAAGAGGTCTAGCAAAGAGCCCAGGTGTGGCTTTAGACTGGACAATCTTTCCAGTCATTACTGACTCTACTTGAACTAGTTTGGGTATAGGGGGCTCTTTAATTTGCAAAGAAAGAGCTTTTTCAGATGCAACACCAGCAGCAAGGGTAAGAACAACACCTTGCTCTGGTTCGACAGAAAATGTAGCTTTAGCAGCTACTGAATCGGGTTGACGGACAAGAGATGGAATCCTGTCAAGATTTTCAATATTTGGACCAACTGACTCAACAGTTGGCCCCGCAGCAAGTTCCACTACGGGAATAGAAACAGACAAATCTTGTTCTAACACTGGAACATTGAACTTAGGCACTTCGTCCTTAGATTGAGTAGGGGTTACCTTGGACGAGACTTTTGAAGACGTAGACGCCCTAGGCGCCTTTGATTTTTCTCCTCTTGAAACTGAGGACTGTGCTGGTTTTCTTAACTGGCTCGCGGTAGGAGACAGGGGAGACATCGGAATAGCAGCAAGTGCGGAGGGACCTTTCTTAACTTTGGAATCAACTATTCCAGATTCCTTCTTCGAAGAGCTTTTCTAACTAGTAGAACTAGCCTCTGATTCATTCACGGTTCTTGTTCTTTTGGCTCTTGTCGACAAAATAGAAGCCTCCGGTTATTTTGAACGAATGACAGATCTTCCACCCGACTATTGGCTTGATGCTCCAGATAAGGACTCCTTGGTGTTCTTCATTCGAACAAGAGTGTTGGCAACAGTGAAGACGTTGAACACCCAAGAAGAGTTGATTGACTCAGAATCCCCCATAGGAACCCCTAAGTGTTCCAACATTCGGCTAAGTTAAGCAGAAAAGCTCACACTTTCTCTATTCTTGGGATCAATCGTCGCACACAGGTTCAGGAACAACGTTGAGGCCCAGTTGACTTGAATACCTTTGGCAATGGTCGTCATATAGTCAAAACGGTCTTGACTATAAAGATGAAACGATCTCGCCCTCCCTTAAAGAGCTTTAGCAACAACATCATTTAACAGGATAAAATGGGGTTTAAGAACCTTCTTACTCCCGTTAAATCTGATTTCTGAACCATCGACTAAGAAAGTAGTCTTTATTTCCGCCTTGATTTCTGATGGGAGATTTAGGTTGAACGTGTGGCCCTCCGATGGAAGTTCGAAGAACTCCGCATAGGACGCTTCGTTGAAGGAAATTTCTGTATTATTTACCGTTGCAGTGATAGAATCGCCAACCATAGTCGTCGATTTAATGAACTCCCGGACTTCCTTCTCGTAAAATATGAATGGCCCGCCGAGATACTTTCCGAGACCGGAGTATTCTAGAGATCTGAACATATCGACTACATCTTGCTGATCGAACGTATAGACAGAAGGAAAATCCACCTACAAAGTACAATGACCTAGAGTGATTCTTTTGTTGCCCATTTTTTAAAGAAGACGAACAAACACATGATGAATAAGGGTTTTTAGAGAGAAGATCGAAGAAATCTAGGGTTCTTGAGGAATTTGAGAGAGAAAAAGCTTTTCAATCTCATGCAGAATGTCCTTATATAGATTTCCATGAGTCGAATGGATTAACCGTCACTTTTCCTAAGGATAGGACTCATCAATTAATATTAGACGTCCTTTCCAAACAGTCATCATTAATTTTGGAGGTATATTAGTCATTCTCTCTTAACTTGAAAGACATGTGTCTTCATATTATTCGGAGATGACTATTTTATTTTTGAGCGGGAAAATTAGATATCACAACACGTGGGACAGCTGTCCTTGATCAGTCTAATACACACGTAGTTAGACATTTTTCTTACTTCTCCAATCTATGAGATCTAAACGTCTATTAGACGCATGGGTCTATTAGATGCAAGCATCTAATCACGTGTCTTATAAACGTCTAACGTCTATTAGACATAGACATCTAATTACACATGAACAACACGTATTAGACGTGTGTTTGGTTAGACGTGAGCATCCAATTGCTCTTGTCTTATAAACATCTAAACGTCTATTAGACGTAGACGTCTAACCGCGCAGGTTATTAACCAAGACACAAAGGCTTAGATGCATAGAGTGTAAGTAAAAATACGTCTAATTACATGCTTTTTCTTTTAGACGACCTCGTCTAATATACCGATTAAAGAATTTTGTCTGCGTGTATCTTTATTTTCATAATAAAATTTCCCTCTCATTTTGTGCATGTACACAATGAATAAATAAATGTTTTGAGGTCCTTAAGACCAAAAATATTTTTGAAACATAAAAGACTTAGTCCTCTAGAATAGCAAAGGCCATTGTTGATCTCCTAAAATGTATACTCAGAAGAGTATGCTCCATGCTTCCTGCCTACAACTTTCCTGTATCACCTACACAAGAAAATATTTACAAACTTTGGTACCCATATTCAATTGGGTCCTCGATCAATCAGTCCCTTAGAAATCCATATTTGAGTAATTTTGATGGATTTCCCATTTTGTGTTGTAATTAGTGCGTATGATTTTGACTTAGCAGATGCCTTCCTTCTAGCCACTGATCCCTTAGCTTTTGAAGATAATTTTCTTTTAAAACTCCTTGACTTTGAGTCAGGTTTTAGGTTTCCAGACTTGTTGGCTGCATCTAACTTATTTTTCAGCCAACTAACAGTTGGCGGAATATAAGTTATTTCGTTCTTCAAAGCTATGTCTTCGTGAATTGGATCAGATTCAATATCAGTTAAATTCCCTTTGACAAAACTTATTGGCTTAAGCTTGTCAGTTGCTGAGTTTGACTTCTTGCAGGACTGGTTTGGGTCATCGCCATCAAATCCTAAACCGGATCTAGATCCAGTAGGTTTCAACAAACTAATGTGATATTTGACAGCTTCTCTAGACCTTGTCCAAGCACTAACAACAGAGTTTAATCTTTTGTTTTCAGAAGAAAGAGTTTGAATCTGTTCTTTTAACATCTCATTCTTAGATAAGATCTCGATATTGTGTTTTTCAAAAGTTTTTAATTCTTGAGTTTGAGACAAAATAGGTTGAGATACTTTAGATGAAGATTTTTTTTTATTTCATTTAAGGATTATGATAACTTTCTGTACTCTATGACCATGTCATCTAGTGCAGCTACCAGTTGTTCTCTTGAAAATTTTTCAGAGGAGTGATATTAAATACCTCAGTTTCCTGAGTTTCTTCTTCTTCTCTTGCCATGAAGCCAACAACCTCGTCTTCATCACTGTCGCTGGATGAGAAGTAAGAGTCACTATAGTTTCGTCTATTCTTCCCGTCTCCTGCCATAAGGGCCTTCAACTCCTTTTCTTCGTCCTTTTTCTTTTCATCACGCTCCGGCTTCCGACATTCCGATTGGTAAAGACCTAGAATGCCACAATTATAACACTTAATATTAGATTTGGATTTATTATTATCATTAGAATTTGAAGAGTTTGAGTTAAAGTTGCTCTTCTTCATGAAGTCGGCAAACTTCTTCATGAAGAGAGACATGGCATCGCTGCTGAGCTGCTGGGCAGCTGTCTGCACATCAGGAGCAGCATGTGACTCTTCAGCAATCACCAACGCTTTGGAAATGATAATGGATGTGGATTAATCTTTTTCAATCCTGGAGTTTAGCTCGAACTCATAGGCCTTGAGATCAGCAAACAGATCGAAGAGCGAGATCTTGTTGAGGTCTTTGGATTCACTAATAGCCATTGTCTTTATGTCTCATTCCCTCGGAAGAGCACGCATGACCTTGATAGCAAGCTCCTTGTTGCTATAGGTCTTGCCAAGAATAGATAGAGTGGAGACAATTTGGTTGAACCTTGTGTCGAACTCATTCATCGTTTCTCTGGGACGCATTTTGAAACTATCGAACTGTTGAGTGGCAACCATAATCTTGTTCTCCTTTTTTTGCTCATTACCCTCACACAGTTGGGTAAGTTTGTCCCAGATCTCCTTGGCAGTACCACACTCGATGATGTAGTTGAACATACTTTCATCAAGAGATCTGTACAAAACTTCTAATGTCATGTTGTTGAGGATTTTCTTCCTCTTGTCTTCACTGGTCCATTCGAATTCCTACTTATCAATCTTGATGGGACCATCTGTGATAACACTCCACATATCGTCATGAAGAGGAGAGAGGTGAGCACGAACTCTCTTCTTCCACACGATATAGTTTTCTCTTGAGAATTTGGGGATTGCGGTAGCACTAGAATCTTTGGTTATGGTCGACATTCTTAGTGAAAGCTTGAGAATAGAAATAGGGCTCTGATACCAATTGAAAGGATCAGTGGCATCAATAGCGACAGAGGTTTAGCTATTGATGACAACTTCGTGCAAAAACGGTTTGATAGAAATCCTGTTAGGGATTTAAATCACTTTCTATTCTTCACAAACCCTTACAAACTCTTGAACGATTCAAGTGCGGAAACGTTTTCTCAGGTTTGAAACTAAGAACCGATGAAAGAGAAGATGAAAGAATGTAAATGACACACAGAGATGTTTATGGATGTTCGGAGCAAAACTCTCCTACGTCACCCCTTCTTCAAACCACCGGAAGGATTCACTATAATTTACTTAGAATCAAATACAGTTGCAAAGCTAGCTCACTAGTGAACAGAACAGACTCTGTTCAACTTATAATATATTGAAGAATATCACTCAGCTAGACAATACTTTGATTTTATCTGTTAGACTGCACGTCTAACTACGCATCTGTTAGACTGCACGTCTAACTACGCATCTGTTAGACTGCATGTCTAACTACGCATCTGTTAGACTGCATGTCTAACTATGCATCTGTTAGACTGCACGTCTAACTACGCATCTGTTAGACTGCACGTCTAACTACGCATTTGTTAGACTGCACGTCTAAGTACGCATCTGTTAGACTGCACGTCTAACTACGCATCTGTTAGAATGCACGTCTAACTACGCATCTGTTAGACTGCACATCTAACTACGTATTTGTTAGACTGTACGACTAACTACGTATCTGTTAGACTGCACGTCTAACTATGTATCTATTAAATTGCACGTCTAACTACGTATCTGTTAGACTGCACGTATAACTACGCCTGTTAGACTGCACGTCTAACTCAATGCGTCTAATAGCTAGTAAGTTTAATGAACCTCATTCATACTAAGTCTAATTTAGCACGTTTTTGATGCACCTACACAAAAATAATTAGACGACTTAGTTTCCTTCTTATTCAAGTTTTATACAAACTCATCATCAAAATTCCATTAGTCAAAATGATTTGATCCTCATTCAAAATAATTTGACCCAACAGTGATCTAGAAAACCAGGAGGTTGTTCAACTTATACATCTTCATTTAAAGTACCATTTAAAAATGCACTTTTCACATCCATTTGAAAAACTTTAAAATTCTTAAAAGATTCATAAGCTAAGAAGATTCTTATTGCCTCAAGTCTAGCTACAGGTGCAAATGACTCCTCAAAGTCGATTCCTTCCTCCTGTCTATATCCTTGGGCTACCAAACGGGCTTTGTTTCTCACAACTAAGACATCTTCTCTGAGCTTGTTTCGAAAAACTCATCTTGTTCTAATGACCGATTCATCAGTCGACATTAGAGTTAGATGTCACACTTTTTTTCTCTCAAATTGTGATAGGATTAGTGTTACTAATAGAGACTAGGGTCTGACTATTGATAACACCTTATATACTTTAGTTCGATTTTAATTCGGTTAGAAGTTAAAATCTGTTTCTATTTTTTGAAAATCCTTCAAACACTTGAAACGGATTGAAGTGCGAAAGTGTTCGTTAGATTTGAAGCTTTGAACAATCGGATGAAAGAGGTAGAAAGTAGAGAACACATGGAGTTGTTTATGGATGTTCGGAGCAAACTCTCCTACGTCACCCTTTCTTCCACAGCCGGAAGGATATCCACTAAATACTCTTAATCGAATACAACTCACTGATCTAGTTAAATCTCTGTTGAACAAAACAACATTTGTTCAATTTACAACACACTGTTAATGACTATCAAATAGTCTAGTAACTTATCTCTCAACTTCACGTAGTGATTTACAAAATACACTTGAAAATAAAATATTTAGAGAGAGTAAGTTGATTCAAGAAATCAAGCTTGTAGAAATTTGGTGATTCAATGAGAGAGAGTGATTTTCAGCTTCTGTCTTATATTTTCAGCCAGCAATTCGTCTGTTTTCTTTAGGCAGCAATTTGTTCTTGAAAAGCTTCAACGGTCAAATCCTCCTCTTGGACACGTGTCCTCTTTCCGTTGGATGTACTATCCATGAGGTACTGGATAGTACAACAGGAATATATTCATGAGATCATGGTAGTACAGTGTAGTACATGCAATTTGAATAATAGCGTACGTGGTGGTTGTTCATTTGTTGAGCTTTTCTGCCAGTGTCAGCTGTCTAAAGGACCATCTACTTTGCTTAGAAGACATCTGCTCATCTGAGACGTCCATCTAATAGCCTTTTAAACGCGTTAGACGCCCCCATCTAACAGCCTCTTAGACGCATTAGACGCCCCTGTCTAATAGCCTCTTAGACGTATTAGACGCCTCCGTTTAACAGCCTCTTAGACGCATTAGACGCCCCCGTTTAACTATGTGTTGACTTTGAGTTGTGTCTGAAAATTAATAAAACTTTAATTATTAATTCTAAACCTAGGGAGATTCGAACCTAGGTCACCTATGTGACAGACAAATGTTTTTACCACTACACCATTTAAGATGTTGATATATAAATATATATTTATATATTTGATATGACTAACAATTATTGAACTTAGTTTTATTCATTTATTATCAAAAACCATTTTATCAATCATCAAATCAAAATTGTTAAGTTATTTTAAATCAATTAAAAATCTTAACTCAACAATTTCTCCCTTTTTGATTATTTAAGTTAAATTGTCAAAATCAGTTTAAACATTAAAAATCTTAACCCAACAATTTCATTTTTTTTATTATTTAAGCTAAATTATCAAAACCAGTTTAAACAGTAAAAGTCATAACCCAACAAATTCTCATTTTTTGATTATTTAAGCTAAATTATCAAAACTAGGCGAGTTCATGATTTAAACATAATCTAGGTATTATCGTAATCTAACAATCTTAAAAATATTTCTAAGGTAAGAAAACTTAGACTCGAGAAATGGATTTGAGAAGATGTCAGCCACTTCAAGCTGTCGATTATCATATGCTATGTCCGAGCAGCCGGCTGTCCAGATGTCATTTGACTCTTCCAAACTATTTTTCTGTTTTACATGTATTCAAAGACAATAACGAATCTAGTACCCATTTTTTTGGGTCCATGGCTTATTAGTTCCTTGGGAATCCATACTTTTATTATTTTTTATAGATTTCCCATGTTGCGTTGTGATCGGTGCGTATGATTTAGGCTTAGCAGACGTCTTCCTGCTAGCAGCTGAACTGTTAACCTTATAGGCTAGTTTTTGTCTAAAACTCCTTGACTTCCTATCAGGTTTTGATATCCCAAACTTGCTGGCTCTTTCCTTCCTAGGTTTCAACCATCTTTTAGTTGGCGGAACATAAATAATCTCATCCTTTAAGGTTATCACATCACAACTTAGATCAGTTCCATTCTCAGTTAAACTCCCTTTGACAAAGTTTATTGGCTTAAACTTATCAGTTGCTGAGTTTAACTTCTTAGATGACTGATCTGGGATATCATTGTCAAATCCTAAACCGGATTTGCATTTGATAGGCCTCAATACACTTATCTGCTGTTAGACTGCAACTCCAGACTTCGTCCAGAAACTGACCACATATGTCAAACGTTGGTTTTCAGAAAACAGATTTTGAACCTTTTCCCTGAGCTTCTCATTATCAGATGAGAGCTTAGCCATTTTGTTTTCAAAAACTTCAGAATCATTGTTTTGAGATAAAGAAGAACTGTCATATTTGTTTTCCAAATTTAGTTCATCAAAAGAGTTTGACAATTTCTTGTACTCAATGACCATGTCATTGAGTGCAACCACTAATTCATCTCGTGTAAACTCTTTTGAAGAGAAATCACATACCTTAGATTCCTCAGATTTTTCTTTTTCTCTTTCCATGAAGCAACTGACCTCTTCATCATCACTATCGTTGGATGATGAATCATCTGAGTCACTTTCAGTCCACTTGGCTTTGCTTTCATCCGCCATGAGAGTCTTCAGCTCTTTCTTGTTCTTATCTTTCTTTTTCTCATCTTTCTTTTTCTCATCTTGCTTTGGCTTACTTCTTTCCGCCTTGAAGTGTCTCTTCTTCATGAATTTTCAGATTTTCTTCATGAAAAGAGCCATGTCATCGTTGCTAATCTGCTTAGCAGCAACCTTCATATTAGTGGCAGTAGATGGCTCCTTAGCGGTCACCAATGCCTTTGTTATGATGGTGGATGTGGGGTGCTCCTCTTCATTCCTAGAGTTCAACTCGAACTCATAGGCCTTCAGATCGGCAAGCAAGTCAAAGAGCTCCATCTTATTGAGGTCTTTAGACTCCCTCATCTACATCATTTTAATATCCCACTCTCTAGGCAGAGCACGCATGTCTTTGATCGCAACATGTCTGTTGTTGTAAGTCTTGCCCAAAGTGGATAGAGAAGTGATAACCTTACTGAATCTTTCATCGAACTCAGTCATCGTCTCTCCAGGACGCATCTTGAAATTATTGAACTTTTGTCTGGCAACCATGAGTTTGTTTTCTTTAGTTTTCTCGTTTCCCTCACACAGTTGAGTCAGCTTCTCCCAAATATCTTTAATAGTGGGGAATGTGATGATCTTGTTTAACATGTTGTCATCCAATGTCTTGTAGAGGATGTCTTTTATTACGTTGTCGAGGTAGTTCTTTCTCTTATCTTCACTGGTCCACTCAGATCTAGCCTTCACAATCTTTATCGGACATTCGGTAATGACAAACCACATATCATCATCTATTGCAACTAGATGAGCGTAGACTCTTGCCTTCCACACGGCATAGTTCTCTTCTGAGAACATGGGAACCTTGTTGATGACATCCATATACATGATTCAGATTCATATAAAAGCTTGAGAATAGAAAACAAGGCTCTAATACCAATTTATAGGATCGGTGTTACCAATAGAGACTAGGGTGTGACTATTGATAACAACTTATACACTTCAGTTCGATTTTAACTCTGTTAGAAGTTAAAATCTGTTTCTATTCTTCGTAAATCCTTAAAACTCTTGAAAAGTATTCAAGTGCGGAAGTGTTCGCCAAATTTGAAGCTTTGAACAATCGGATGAAAGAGGTAGAAAGTAAAGAATACAGGGAGTTGTTTATGGATGTTCGGAGCAAACCCTCCTACGTCACCCCTTCTTCCACAGCCGGAAGGATATCTACTAAATACTCTTAATCGAATACAACTCACTAATCTAGCTAAATCTATGTTGAACAAAACAACCTTTGTTCAACTTACAATACACTGTTAATGACTATCAAATAGTATAGTAACTTATCTCTCAACTTCACGTAGTGATTTACAAAATATACTTAATAATAAAATATCTAGAGAAAGAGTAAGTTGATTCAATAAATTAAGCTTGTAGAAATCTGGTGATTTAATGAGAGAGAGAGTTTCAGCCTTTGTTTTATATTTTCAGCCATCAATTCATCCGTTGTCTTTAGGCAGTAATTTATTCTTGAAAAGCTTCAACGATCGAATCATCCTCTTGGACACGTATCCTCTTTCCGTTGGATGTACTATCCATGGGGTACTGGGTAGTACAACATGAATATATTCTTGAGATCGTGGTAGTACAATGCAGTACAGACAATTTGAATAATAGGGTACGTGAAGGTTGTTCATTTGTTGAGCTCTGCTGCCAGTGACAGCTGTGTTAAGGACCATCTACATTGTTTAGAAGCCATCTGCTCATATGAGACATTCATCTGATCATCTGATCATCTTAGACGTCCATCTGCTTAGACAACTCATCTTGGTCATTCATCTCATCTTAGATCTTAGACGTCCATCTACTTAAACACCCCCATCTAATAGCCTTTTAGACGCATTAGATGCTCCCGTCTAACTCCGCTTAGATGCCCCCGTCTTACTGCCTCTTAGATGCATTAGACGCTCGCGCGCGTTGACTTTGAGTTGTGCCTGCAAATTAATAAAACTCTAATTATTAATTCTGAACCTAGTGAGATTCGAACCTTGACAGACATGTGTATTTACCACTACACCACTTAAGATGTTGATATATAAATATATATTTATATATTTGATATGACTAACAATTATTGAACTTAGTTTTATCCATATTTATTATCAAAAACCATTTCATCAATCATTAAATGAAAATTGTTAAGTTATTTTAAATCAATTAAAAATCTTAACCCAACAATTTCTCCTTTTTTGATTATTTAAGCTAAATTATCAAAATTTGTTTAAACATTAAAAATCTTAACCCAACAAATTGGTTTAGCTCCTCCTGCATTGTATTGATCCAATCTGAATCAAGCACTACCTCATCGATTTTTTTTGGCTCAATTTGAGAAATAAAGGCAGAGTTTGCCATGTCATCCAATAATTGACGTCTTGTCCTACGAGGAGAGTTAAGATTGCCAATTATCAATTCTGGTGGATGATTTCTGTTCTATATGATGTTTGATTCTAAAGGATTAGATGTTTGATCAGATGGCCCCGCGACGTCCAAACTATTAACACTCTGTTGACTAGAAGTTTGGACGTCTGGTTGATTCTCAACCGAATCAGCCACTTGAATAATTCCTTTTGACAAAAACTTCATCTTCACTATAAGATTCAAGACTTGTCGCTTCTAAGCTGTTAGCAATGTCAATGGAATCGATAGAATTGTTTTGAATAGATTCATCACAAACAACATGAAAGGATTCCTCAACAGTTTTTGTTCGATTATTGTACACTCTAAAAGCCTTACTAACTGAAGAGTAGCCTAACATTATTTCAGCATCTGCTTTAACATAAAAAACGATCAAATAATCTTTCCCATTGTTATGAATGAAACACTTACACCCGAAGATTTGAAAGTAAGAAAATATAGGAATTCTTCCATAAAACAGTTCATAGGATGTTTTGTCAAAGTGTTTATTAATTATTGACCGATTTTGAGTATAGAATGTTGTGTTTATGGCTTCTTCCCAAAACTTTTGAGAAAAACCTAAGTCGGCAAGCATAGATCTCACTGCTTCCTTTAGTGTTTCTGACTCTTCTCTCAGAATTACCATTTTGCTGTGAGGTTCTAGCACTAAAAAACTCGTGTCTAATACAAGACTCTTCGAGATAGGAAGTTAGGCGTCTGTTGGTGAACTCGGTTCCCTGATCACTTCTAATTGAGATAATGTTTAAAGATTTTTGGTTTTGAAGTCTTCTAAGGATCTTAATCAAATTCTCGGTCGTCTGATCCTTAGATTGCAAAAACATAACCCACGTAAATCTTGAAAAATCATGAATAATGACTAGGGTGAATCTCATTCCTCATAAGCTCTTTACAGGAATTGGACCGAAATGATCCATATGTAAAAGTTCCAAGCACCGGTTGAACTGAGATTTTCCTTTACTTTTGAACGATGATTTGATCTGATTTCCTAAATGGCAAGCAGGACAAACCTTTTCCTTTGAAAACTTCAAATTAGGTAAACCAAAAACCAAATTATGCGAACAAATATTGTTAATGGTTTTAAAATTAAGATGATTTAACCTATTATGCCATAGCTAGTTTTGATCATGTTTGGAAATCATACATATGGGATTAGATATCTTATTTTTCCAGTTCATTTTATAAGAGTTTCCTACCCTGCCGATCCTTAACCAGCATGCATGCGTTTGAAAATTGACAGAAAATCCGTTATCACATAATTGGCTAATACTTATCAGGTTATACCACAAGTTTTCAACAAGAAGCACGTTGTTGATGGTTAGATTACCATGGATGCTCTTACCCTTACCCATGGTCTTACCCTTTCTGTTATCCCCAAAAGTGATCTTAGGCCCTAAGCAGTTTGTTATTTCAGTTAGAAGTCGTCTATCTCCAGTCATGTACCTGGAACATCAACTGTCCAGATACCAAACTGAATCCTCCAAGCAGTTAATCTGATGTACCATTACAAGAACATATTTAAAATCTTTTGGTACCCATATTCACTTGGGTCCTCGATCAATCAGTCCCTTAGGAATCCATATTTAAGCAATTTTGATGGATTTCCCTTTTTGTGTTGTGATAAGTGCATATGATTTAGGCTTGACAGACGTATTCCTGTTAGCAGTTGATCCCTTAACTTTAGAGGATGGTTTTTGTTTAAAATTCCTTGACTTATTGTCAGGTTTTGATTTTCCAGACTTGCTAGCTGCTTCCTTCCTAGGTTTCAGCGAACTTACAGTTGTCGGAACATAAATAATCTCATCCTTTAAAGTTAGATTCTCACAGCTTGGATCAGTTTCTTTATTCGTTAAACTCCCTTTGACAAAATTTATTGGCTTAAACTTGTATGTTTCTGAGTTTAACTTCTTACAGGACTTGTCTGAGTTGGCATTATAAAATCCTAAACCGGATTTGCATCCGGCATGCATCAGCATATAAATCTGTTGTCTGACGGCATCTCCAGACCTTGTCCAAGAACTGACTATACATGTTAAACGTTGGTTTTCAGATGAAAGAGTTTGAATCTTTTATTTGAGCATCTCATTCTTATATGAGAGCTCAGTAACTTTGTTTTCAGAAACTTTTGGTTCAAAAACTTGAGATGAAAGAGAGTTATTGGTATCATATTTTGATTTTATTTCATTAAATGAGTATGATAACTTCTTATACTCAATGACCATATCATTGAGTGCAACAGTTAAATCATCTCTAGTAAACTCTTTCGAAGAGAAGTCGAAAACCTTAGATTGGTCGTCTTCCATCAAGCATGTGAAGACTTTATTATCGCTACCGCAAGATGAGTCATCTGAATCGCTATCGACCCACTTGGACTTGCTATCAATGCTCATGAGAACTTTCTTCTCTTTTTGGTTCTTCTTTATTTGATCATTACCGCCATATATTTAAATCAGCTTCTCCCAAATTTTTTTAGTGAAGGAGCATGACTTGATCTCACTAAATATATTCATGTCAATCAACTTGTATATAATATCTTTGGCGACATTGTCTAGGTTGTTCATCATCTTATCTTTAGTCGTCTATTTACATCTTGGCTTCTTAATCTTTATAGGATCATTAGTGATGACATGCCACATGTCGCAATCGAGGGCAGCCAAATGAACTTGCATTCTCATTATCCAATAGTCGTAGTTTTCTTTCGAGAGCGGAGGAATATGGTTGACGACATACATGTTTCAGGTTCTTATTAGTGCTTGAGAATAGAAAACGAGGCTCTGATATCACTTGTTTAGATTGGTGCTACCGATAGATACTAGGGTCTGACTATTGTTAACAGCGTATGATAAATTCTTTGATAATAATACTGTGAGGGATTAGTATCTGTTTCTATTCTTCACAAATCCTCCAAACTCTTGAAACGGATTCAAATGCGGAAGTGTTCGTCGGATTTGAAGCTTTGAACAACCGAATATAAATGATAGAAACTAAAGAACATAGGGAGTTTTATGGATGTTCGGAGATAAAACTCCTACGTCGCTCCTTCTTCCACAACCGGAAGGATATCCACTAAATAATTTGAATCAAATACAACTTACTAAGCTATCTAACTCTCTATTGAACAAAACAACCTCTATTCAACTTACAATATTCTCACAGCTAGATAGTAATTCAATTTCTCTCTTGAACTTGAAGGATGTAAGAATTCTGTAAGAGAAAGAGTAAGATTGTGAATCAGGTAATCAAGAGTTAGTGTGATGGAGTTCCGAGAGTTCTTATGGTGTCCTTGAGCATCTATTTGTAGTAGAAGGACACTAACGGTCGAATCTTCTTAATAGACACGTGGAAAGTGTCCGTTGGAAGGCCACCCATAGTACTAGAATACAACAGACTCTTAGAAAATGGATATTGGTCGTACCGAACTGGTAGTGAGCCGAATATCCTCTTATATTGTCTTGTACTTGACAGGCAGTTGGAAGGATATTTGCGTACGTGGAATTCATTCATTTGATATAATTAGCTGGCTTGTCAGACTACACAGAAGTGAATGGAGAAGGAGTAGTAGACATCTAGTTGATCGTGGTTAGATATATACTTTCTTCAGACGACTATTAAAGCAAGGCATTAGACGTGCTGCTTTAGACCTCGTCTAAAGGAGTTAGACGTTCTCGTCAAATTACGAATCCCTTTAGACGAGGTCTAAAGGAGTTAGACGACCTCGTCTAACTACACATTCCATTAGACCTCGTCTAAAGGAGTTAGACGACCTCGTCTAACTACGCATTCCTTTAGACCTCGTCTAAAAGAGTTAGACGACCTTGTCTAACTATGCATTCCTTTAGACCTCGTCTAAAGGAGTTAGACATCCTCGTCTAACTACGTATCCCTTTAGACCTCGTCTAAAAGAGTTAGACGTCCTCGTCTAACTACGCATCCCTTTAGACCTCGTCTAACTACGCATTCGTTTAGACCTCGTCTAAAGAAGTTAGACTACCACGTCTAACTACACATTCCTTTTGACCTCGTCTAAAGGAGTTAGACGTCCTTGTTTAACTACACATCCCTTTATACCTCGCCTAAAGGATTTAGACGTCCTCGTCTAAAGGATTTAGACGTCCTCCTCTAACTACGTATTCCTTTAGACCTCGTCTAAAGGAGTTAGACTACCACGTCTAACTACGCTTGACGTCTAATAAAGTCTGCTTTAGACCACGTCTAAAGTAGCATAGGCTTATATATGCACCTGCATAAAACAATTAGACAACTTAGACTTATTCACAGATAAGTTTTAACAAAGATCATTAAAATCAGGTGATCATAAAATAAAATTTATTCTCTAGTTTATTTTAGTCAAAATAATTTGACCCAACAGGTCTCTTGGGTGAATTTGGGATGAAGCACGATAATGTGGTGTTGTTTTGCGATAACCAAAGCGCCATACACTTGTCCAAGAACTCGATGTTTCATGAGCGCACATAGCACATCGACATTCGACTATACTACATTCGAGATGTCATAGCGATGGGAGCGGTAGCTGTGCAGAAGGTTCATGTAAATGAAAATCTCATAGATATGGCCACGAATGTGGTGACGAGAATCAAGTTTCGGAAATATTGTGACTTCATTAATGTCACAAAGGTTAGAATGTATCCAGAGATGTTGAAGGATCGGTTATAGAGTGTTCTTGGTGATGATGCTCATTAATTTGACAATAGACATAGAGGCAATGTGGAGAATTTGTGAAATTGGTCCTAGGATTTTAAAGCCTAATTTGGTGTGCCTCAATGTTAGGTACAAAAAGATGAAGGAAGATATGTACGATTATTTGTTATATTCAAAAAGGAATGAAATCACATAATGGTCAAGATGTCAATCAAATTGTACTATTATGGAAATGTCAACTAAATCGCCACGAGATCATATCATGGTGGAGATATCAAAGATATCACATGATATTTACCATAATAATGAATTCTAAAAGCATATATACATATACATTGTAAACGAGAAGAGGGGCGAGAGACTAAAACCTAGAACAAACAAAGAGAGTTAGAGTTTTAATCTCTATTATAACTCCATTGAATTGATTCTCCGAAAGCATGATGTAAGACATTGTTTTGTCCTAACCTGGGTATGATTCTTGTGTCGTTATATCATTCTTTCTTACTTTTATACTATTGTTCTGCACTCCACTACGGTTTCTATTATTCCACTTTCATTCTTAGGGTGATAGTTTTCACCATATATTCATTCTAATTCAAAACTCTTTTATGTTTTATGAGATTTGGTTTTTGAGAAAGATGTTTGAGAATAAAAAAGGAAAATTATTGAACCGAAAATCTTGTCTCATATGTTTACCTATATAATGTGTTACATTGTATTGCTAGTGACAAAGACTAGCAAGAGTGTTTGTCCTTCTTTTATAAGTGTAATATTTGAACTTATTAACAAATACCCTACAATATTTTTACTTTTATGAAGAGATATTTGATCCTCTTCATCTATGTCGGTAGGCTCATAGAGTTTTCTTCCTCATTTTTATCGATATGGCTGATATGGCTATATATGTCTACATAGTGTGATAGTTTTTAAGAGTTTCCCATTAATGTTCAGGTGTACAACTTAGAAGAGGCAATTGAAAGTATGTAATTCTTTGACAAATATATTAATTAAATTTTTTTAGCTCGAATTGATTGATATATGTCCACCAAATTGGAGATATTTCATACCAAAAGATTTCAAATTGATATGATACTCCAAGGTGATAGACCTCCTCTTATGTTTTCTTGTTGATTGTCCCTTAATTCTATACAAATATGAATGACATTGTTACTTTTCCTTTTTCCGAATCACAGGTTGAATTAGGAGATGAAATCATTAAGTTCTTTTCTTTGCTTAGTTACATCTTTCATATATATCACTAATAGTTTTATCATTTTTTAAATTAAAATACTTATTTCATATATTAACGTCCAAAAACATAAAATTATGATCTTAAATAGCAAAAAAACAGATAGGATCAAATCCATTATATAAACTATTATAAACAGAGGAATTTCATTATTTACATTGCAATTTTTTGTATATGATATTGTCATCATATTTTCCATGTGACAAACTTTTGCTAGATTTCATTTTCGTTATCACACTATGTAACATATTATTGCTAACTATCCCTGACATTAATTTTTGTAACAATCAAAATCAAAATCCTGTTGTTGATTAAAATATAGTTTATACTTGTCATCCCTTATTCTTACAAGTTAATATCTTATTTGAAGATTATTATTTAAATATATTTTAGTTAGACATGATCCAGAGTGTAAGTTTCTATGTAATAATTAGTTTATCTTATTTACAGTTTTATTATTTTGTTTTCGTAAAAGGTGTCCAGCACAAGACATTGAGGGTCAGAAAACCTGATAGAGAATTTTAAAGTTCTTCGTATCACCATTAGGAGTGGCCTTGTGGGGAAGGTCATTTTTTGATTTCACTGGCTTGATCAACAAATGACTATGCTAAACATAGTTCATTAGGCACATCTGCACATTTGAGTCCCTAGTTTCTTTTAGTGTCATTTAAATTATTCTTTAAGCAAGCTAAATTATAAATATATACTTGTTGAGTGAACTATTTTTGTTTGGATATCAAAATAGATTGCATTATAATATTTTTGTTGGAGAAATGATTGGGAGAGAATTTGGAAAAGGGAAAGGATGAATTAATGATATGACGCAATCTGATTGGTTGAAAAAATATAAAATTTCTCACTTTATCATGTAAGTTATTTTTCGTTTTCACAACTTGATCAACAAATAACTAAGCTGAACATAGTTCATTAGTCACATTTGTACATTTGAATCTCTAGTTTCTTTTTAGTGTTATTTTAACTTATCCTTAGATAAACTAATTTTCCTTGGACATCAAAATATTAGTTAGATTTCAATTTAATATTTTTGTTTTTAACATATAAGTTATTTTTTATTCATGTCTTACTTTCTGATCCTAAATTGTAAAGCAAAAATTGTTAATATGTTGTAGGAAGCAATATTTGGAACACATTTGAGCTTCGAGTACATAAGCACATGATTATCTATTCAGTTTACCAAATTTAGTCAAGCAATTCACTTATACTCACGCAGGTCATAGTTAAATATTCTGGATTTTGTTTACAAGATCATTGTATTGGTAAAATAGAAGAAAAATGTGGTTTGAATAATTTCTTTAATGGTAGAATTTTCTCAAAACGGTCTTTAAAAATTAAATATCTTACTTTTATATTTGTACATAAATTAATTATTATATTTATTTGAAATTGAATTTTGAATAATAGTTTGATAAATCATGGTAGTTTATTGAATATTATGTAAAAAAAATATAATAGTTTGATAATTAAAATTTATAGTTTTAATTTTAAATATTGGGTTTATGTATTTATTATAATATATTAAAAATAATTAATAATAAAAAACGTCTAAAATATATTTATTTGCACATATTTAATATTTATCGGCATAAATTTACGTGTCAATAAAATTGTTTGCCGACGCATATTGACTCATTTCTGTCACAAATTTATGTTTAAGTAAAACTCTTTGCCGAGTATATTAACTCATTTTCGGCACAAATTTATGTGTCAGGATAACTCTTTGTCTCTCTTAAGGAAGGTCACCTAGATCTCTAAATATTTAATAAGTGAGAAAAAGAAGATTACTCTTCCTAAGAGGATTAGGAGTCCAGGTAGGGCGTATATTAACTCATTTTCGGCACAAATTTATGTGTCAGTACAACTCCTTGCCGATATATATTAACTCATTTCCGGCACAAATTTATGTTAGTAGATATGTTTGCCGACATATATTGACCCATACCGACAAAAAATTATCCGTCAGCATAGACCTTTGCCGACTCCACTTTTACCGACACTAACTTATGTGTTGGTTTTCTGAGGTTACAAGTTTGACTATCAACGAGAACAAGAGCTTGACATTTTACGGAGGAGTAAAAGAGGAAACGAAAGCAACCATCTACAACATCATGAGCATCGCAGAAGGAAGCTTCCCAGTAAGATACTTAGGCATACCATCACGACAAAACAAATCCAAATCTCGCACTACAGACCACTGATCGAGAAAGTGAAGAACTCAATTTTTGGATGGGTAGCAAAGAAACTTACATACGTTGGAAGAATTGAACTGATCAAAAGCGTGGTAATGAGAATCATCGGTTACAGTCGTAGCAACTCGTGCTCCCAAAGATGTTAATGAAAGAAATTGACGCGCTAATGAGAAACTTTATTTGGGAAAGCATCGGGAGAGGAGGGAAGAAGGTTAAGTAGACCGTACTTTGCAAACCAAAGGAAGAAGGCGTTATAGGTCTCAAGAACTATGTTGAATGGAATAAAGCGTTGACGTGTAAACACCTATGGGCCATCGAGAGCAAACAAGAATCACTCTAGATCAAGTGGGTCTACACCCAATTTATATAACACGAATTAAACGTTTGGACAACAAAAATAAGCGAAGGTATGGGATGGTCGTTAATAAAAATCCTTAAATTAAGAAACAACATTGCATGACTATTTGACATTAGTTGGGGAGACGACAGGAACACATTATTTTGGCATGATCCCTGGTATGAGGATCAACCGTTAATCAATAAAAAGAAATTCAGAAACGTGAGGATCAGGCGAGACTGCCAAGCCGCAAAGATTAGAGACATTAAGGATGGGCTATGGAATTCGCTCCTTAGACGAATATCGGTGGGACAATGCATTCTTAAACATATCAGCAACATCTAATTCAATGAAAGAACAGACGTACAACGATGGAAAATCGAGAAAAACGGGAAGATGATTTCAAGCAAAGTGTGGAATACCATCCTGAAGAAGGAGTAAATAGTAGATTTGGCTGATGTGGTCTGGCCATCAAAAGTCATCCCGAGACACCAATTTATCCTTTGGCTTGCATTTAGGGAAAGTCTAAACACAAGAGATCGGGTAAAGTAGTATATGGAGATCCTGGATACAAGTTGTCTACTATGTGAAGGAAATGAAGAAACAAATGATCACTTATGGAAAGAGATAAAAAAGGAAGCCATATTCAAAGCAAAGGGGAAAAACTTCAAGTCAAGTGTTTTGAAAAGCGACTTTGGTACAATAGTCTACCACATTTGGCGAGAAAGGAACGCAAGGTTGCACTCGAGAATAAGAAGTGAAAAGGAGACATGGGAAGACATTGTATTTGACAGCAGCACAAATCTACAAACGTTGAGACAAGTATCAATGACTGAGCAAAACTGGACACTAAGATGAAACTGGAAAATCACATTAAAGAAGTCACGAGAACATAAATTTTTTTAGTTAGATAAACGCCTCAATTGTTTGTGTGTTGTGTAATTCATTTTCTTTTAGACTTTTTCGAACTATATTTTTCCAGACTTGTCTAGGAAAATACAGAAACTCATTTGCCTTTTTTCCTTTTTGAGAATTTTTAATAAAATAATAATAAATCGTTTTTCTAAAAAAAAAAGTAATGTGCTGGTAAATTTTTATTGGTATATATATAGGCCGAAAAACTCTTATTTATTTATGTATAGTAAAAATTAATTTTGTTGTACAATTTATCATTCTTGCATATATCAAGTATGAATGAAAAGCTTTCTTCAAGGTGATGTACAATTGTCTACACACACAAATTTATTAAATATATTATTATTATAAATAAAAAAAAATGTTTTGAGTTGAGTATTGGTATATTAGACAACGGTTCTTGTCACTCAGGTTATTTTAATTATTGTGAAATTATATGAACATTTCAAATAACTTTTTTGACAATCTAATGTTTATTTTTTTTTTTAAATTGGACTAAATTTTGAAGTATTTATTTTCACAAACACAATAGATAGATTAAATTAAGATCATTTAGAGCCTTACCATTTTTTAGTTTATTTAAGGATTTTGTGATAAAATATTCTGCATTAATAATATAAAGAATATCTTGCAAAACATATATATTTTTTATCTAGCTATTATTGTTTATAAATGGTTATATTTATTTATTATTTTAAAATGTGATAATTTATTATTAGTACCAATATATTTTATTTTTTAACAAAGTATGTTTAATTATTATTATTTTCTTTCATTAACAAAAGTATACCAATATAATAATTTTAATTTTGTCAAACTTATTCAAACAGTTTTGAAACTCGGCCTGGCCGGCTGGTCGGACCGGTAACCAGTGAATCGAGCGTCAAATCGGACTGGGTTGATGAAAAAAAAGGTGAAATGAAATCAACCCAGTTAAACTCGGCCAACCCGTCGGTTGGACTGGAAATTCGGCAGCCCAGGTTAACCCAGCGGGTTTATCCTATTTTTATAAAAAAAATTACTTATTTTTTTTCATTTATCACTCTCTTAGTTCCCCTCTCCCCATTTTTTGGTTTTAATCTGATTTACCTATTTCTAGTTCAATTTGGGTAAATTATTGATTTCTTATTTTAAACATTGAGAATGACAAACTCTTTCATTCACCTCAAGTTCCATCTCCTACCTAAACTAATTCGTTCCGATTTACCAGACTAAAAAATCGAGTTAAGATGACATTGTAAAACATAATTTAAACCTAGCTTTTTCTCTAGATAAAAGCATAGCTATCATAAAAAATCGGAAGTTGCAGTTTGATTTGAGCATTGTCTCTCGCATAATCTAGTTTAGTCTTTTTTATATTTATTTGACTATTATTGTATAAACAATTTGATGATTTTTTCTTCTATTTTTGTATTATTATATTATGAAACTCACCCATTAAACCAGTTAACACAATTAATATTTTTTACTTGGTTGATGACTGGGCCGGATTTTAAAACTATAATTTAAATATTAGATCTTGATAATGTCTAAATCATTTTGTTAGAGCCAAATTAATATAGTTAAATAACCAAAACAACTTAGTGAATAATTACCCCCAAGATTATAAGTTTTATTCCTTTACTTTGAATTTTTTTTCTAATGAAATGACACCGTTTTCAAAA
The DNA here is from genome assembly GCF_907164915.1 of Impatiens glandulifera. Classification (NCBI taxonomy): domain Eukaryota; kingdom Viridiplantae; phylum Streptophyta; class Magnoliopsida; order Ericales; family Balsaminaceae; genus Impatiens; species Impatiens glandulifera. The sequence goes on along the minus strand of NC_061866.1, from coordinate 15,950,215 downwards.
AAATAATTACAAGTTTTATGTAATGTATGCATAAATGATATTTGAACTAAAAGGGTTAATTTTAATATATGAAATGACTTCATAGACAAATGTAGACTTTAGAAACCTGGGCTAGGTCGGTCGGACCTAAATTATTGTGGTCGACGATTTTTAATTATAATTTGTAAAGACACATATTAATCTCCATTCCGAATCTCCAATTACTCAACAACCACAAGCCCTTCATGTGGTACCGGGGCTCCGCTCCAATGCAGTCGCCGGTGACGATCACGGCGGCGGCGGCCCCCTGTCTAAGCAATAGTACTACTTCTTTCAAGTTCCTCGGTGGCCGATTTATCGCCAAATGGTCGCCGCTCAGACCTGTATTTGTCTCTCAGCATCTCGCTCAACAGATGGATGGTAACCAAAAAGAAATCGGAGGTGGCCTGGGCTACGCCGTCCTCAGTGCTCTGGAATCATCGAAAACACCGCCGGAAAAAAATTCCGGTCTGCTAAGAACAAATAACCGTACGTCAAATACAGCGGAACGGAAATCGCGGCGGCAGCAGCAACGACGAGGACAAGAGAGTGGAGAATTAAGAGGATCTGATATCCTGTTAGCTATAGAAAAGGCTTCTTTTCAGAAAATCGAAAAGAAAAAGATGTTAAAGAAAGAGAAACTCGATGAAATTAGTGAGACGGATAGTGATGAAGATGAGGGTGAGGATTTCAGCAGCGTTCGGACGTTGAACATAAGAAGCGATTGGTCGAGCCGTCTGGTTGAATTGGAAAGGCGTCTTCAAGACCTTATTAATGTCTCCTCTTCCACAAAGTGAGTTAATAAAATGTTTAAACAAAACCAAAACACATGTATTCATTTATATCTACTACTTAATTACATGTTTCTTCTAGACAACATGTACTGGTTTAGACTCTTTAAAATGGACATCTAAGTCACAACTTTATGTAATTCAAACAATTTATTTTTTTCTTTCAAACATACTATAAACCCATTCTTTCTTTCTTTCTATGTTTCTGGTCTTGCAAATATTGTGTCTATTCACAATCCAAATATGCCTTTAATTTGACGTTTCTTGAAACATTTACCTCTTTCAAACGCAATTCACATAGTTACAAGGTTGATTCTTTCCAATCTTTGATTAGTCCAACAAGTCATCACTTATATGCATTTTCAAATGTATGATTTAAAATCCACCAAGATAGATCAGTGATAAGAGTCGGCTAATAGATCAAAATGTCACGGGTTCGATTACAACTGAAAGCGTTTTGAGTTGAAACATGAGTCATGGCAGTGAGGTGTCATGCGTTCTCTTTAATTAAAAAAAATTGTTTGATTTATGTTTACATGGATATGTCTATGTTCATTGAGTCTGTAATTAAATTATGTTTGAATATAATTTATACAATTTATTGTAAATATTTGTTTATAAGTTATAAACAAATACATTAGTTAAATATTTAGTTTATATATTAGCTAAAACTATAAGGATCAATGTAATATTTTGACATATATAAAAGGGAGGCAGTCCCTTAGGATTTGAGACATTTTCTAATTCTCTATTGTCAAGTTCATAGGTATTTTATTCATCTGAAAATTAATTTATCTCTATCTTAGTTATGTTTCATCTTATACTAAAATCTCTTCAAAATTTTACATGGTATTAGAGAAAAAACGATTTAACTAGAGGTGAAGAGATTTCGGCGAACACAAATGATCGTAGAAGTAATTGAAAGAAGACCGAAAAGAACAAATAAAGAATTGTGCAAGGCGTGGATGATCCTTTGCACGTATCATATCATGATAACCCTGGTAGGTCGATTGTTACATCACTGTTCTATGGAAAAACTATTATAGCTGGAGTCAGAGTATGAGGATAGCATTAACATTAACAGAAAAATTGAAACAAGAATGGTTCAATCGTTTATCATGAAGATGATATTGATTATACTAGATGGATTAAAGAAGATTTTGTAGTTGGTCTTTGGTGCTTAAATATTTAATTCCTGAAATTAAAGAGGACTTTATGCATACCGAGACGACTCTTGAACTATGAGAGTGTATCAAGAAAATATACTAAGTTAAAAAAATGAGTCGTCTTCGCTTCAATTATAAACTAAAATCAGTTATTCAAATCCAATATAGCACCTATGGGCACATAAGAAATGTATTGAATCGATTCTTTTTTGGGATAAAAAAGATCATGAAGTCGAATGTTGGAGAACTAAAGGCATAGTACGCTAAGATGAACATATTATGAGATGAGTTACGTGCCCTTAATCTAATTCCAAGATGTAATTGTAGAGTAAGTGTAAACAAATGTTGTAAGATTTCAAATATTATTGAAAAAGAAGATGTCAAAATAAGATAGGGCAATTTTTGACAAGATTTAGTTTTACTTTTGATTATGTGAGAAATTTAATTCTAGTTTCTAAACTTCTATTAAATATTGATAGAGCTTATGCTTCACTTTTGTCTGTTAAAAACAAAGACAAATTAGTAATGTCGGACAAGAAAATATGGATCATGTTGCTATGTCTATTGAGTTAGGAGCAGGATATGAAAAATGAAAGATATAGAATGATAAAAAATTTAAGGGAAGAAATTCAATTTCAAAAGCTAATCTTTACTGTCTAAACTGCGAGGGTACTGGGCATCTCAGAGAAGGATGTTTCAAACTTATCGGGTATTCGAATTGGTGGAAGGGTAATAAGGATTCAAATGGAAGAACTCTATAAACATGACATTCACTCCTATTAATATGGATTGTGAAGATCAAAAGAAGAATATTTCACAAAAGGATACTCGGATGGAGCTATACAGATGTTGAACATTATGTTGAATAAAATGAAACAGTCAACCTCTTATGAAGCATCTTCTAGAAAAAAAAATTGTGCTGGTAAGTCCTGTTTTAATTTATTTTCTAATATACATAATTGTTCAAAGTTTAACCAAAATTTTTAAAAGAATCAGATATGGATTATAGATACAAGTGCAAGAAACATGATTGTTTTCAAAAAGAAAAATGTTTGATTCCAACTGCAAGCATTTTGAGTTGAAGCGGGGCATGACTGTGGGGTGTCATTCTAGTTCTCCTTAATTAAAAAAAATATTTGATTATAAAATATTAAAAGATTTAATTTTTGTTTATCTTTTAAATAAGACTAGAGTATCTATTAACTTCATTGGTTGAGTGAAATTAACAAATAAAATTATCTTACAACATGTATTTTTACCTGAATTCAAATACAATTTAATATCAATTTTAAAATGATTAAAATCAAATAAAATACAATATATATTTGATTCTACTTGTTGCAAAATACAAGACCTTAAAATTAAAAAGAAAAAAAAATAGGTGTTGAATATTTTTTGAATTCTCTCAATTTTTAGATTTTGTAATATTTACAATATTAGTTTCAATAATATGTATAATAAAATTTGTACTGGATTATATTTCTAGTTTATATCACTGTGAAGTATGCAATAAATCCAAAATGCACAAATTATTTTTTCAAAACAGTTCAACGAGTATTATATTTTTTTTCCGAATTAATTTATGTTAATGTTTGGGGCCCATATAGACAAGAGTCATATATACACTGTCCTTTTATGTTAACTCTTGTTGATGATTTAGCAAATGTACTTGGACTTTTTTATTTATTGAAAATAAGGAATTAGTTTAGAATATATTACTTGAATTTTTTGAAATGACTAAAACTCAATATGATATTAAGATCAAAACAATTAGAACTGATAATTGTACTGAATTTGTTAATCTAGGATGTTTAAATTTATTCAATTCATTAGGTATTTTTCATGAAAGATCATCCCTCTACACACCTCACAAAATGGTTAGTAGAAAGAAAAGTATAGACATTTGTTAAAAGTTGCAAAATTCCTTATGTTTCAATTTAATTTACCAATCAAATTTTACACTTTTTCTATGCTTATAAAAATAAATTTAATTAATAGGTTGCCATCTCAAATTTTAAAATGGAAAACTCAATATCAAATTCTTAAAAACAAAATCCAATTTAAGAGGATATCAAAACTTTTGGGTATATTTGTTACAATTCAAATAACAATCCTCGCAAATCTAAGTTTGATATTCGAGAAATAAAATCATTTTTTGTGAGATATTAAGTTGGACCAAAATCATTCAAGTTGGACCAAAATCATTCAAGTTGTTTGATATTGACAAAAACAAAAATTTTACATACAGGAATGTAAAACATTTTGAAAACATTTTTCCTTTTAATGAAAACATTCCTCCTAAGGAAGGAATATATAATAGTAACAACGTGATCTTATATCAAAATTTCTTAATGAGTCTAAAACATGTTGTCCTAATCCTATTATCTTAGAAAATTGTGTTGAAACTGATAATTTGTCTAATAATTCTAGTTCATCCACCGAAATAGAATTAAATGACCAAGACATTGACATTAATCGAAATTTATCTTCTGAAAATGATAATGAAAATTTTCTAGTAACAAATTTTAGGAATGATGCATTAAGGAAAAGTGAAAGATTAAAACAAAAACCTATTTGGTCAAAAAATTATATAATGAGCATCAAGAAAAATAATTATGTTCCAAAAAAATTCTCATTTCAGTCATAATGACATAAAAAACGTCCGTTTTTTTGTCTTTCTTTCCAGGGGTCGTGTCGGCTGTCGTAGTCGTGGAAGGTTACGAAGAGAAAGAGATGAGAGTTTTCAGTTGTAACAAAGTAAAATTCAATGCATATGTACATAAGATGAATCCTAGAGAGTGAACATCTCCTTTGTGATTCAAAAAGAAAACATAGAATTGTTATATAAAACATACTCGTTAAGTTTGTTATAGACATAGCTCTCTTGTTGATATTTTAAAGAGAGTGTCTACAAGGAAAAAGTGTTGACGGAGGTCACATACTTTAAGTCCAACTGTAGCATGTTCCCACACTAGAATCTTCCTTCTCTAAATTTTTCTTCACCTTCTCATAATCTTTTAGAATGGAAATCAGTTAGTTCTTTCGCTCATTCAGAATACCCATTTGACAGGAATTGTGCCATTTCTCAAGATATCCCACATATGCCTTGTGATTGATTGGTCTATCTATACCGATGGAATTTCCTACATAAGGGGGCATAATGTGACGAGCAAACTTTTATAGAGGTTATGAGTGTAGTAGGAAGTAACCCATTCTAAGCTCATAAGTACGATCAAGAGTTCATCGCCCATCATGTATACCATTTTCTTGATGGGATACCACAAGAGCAATTCCCTAACTTCATCGCCATTCTCTACGAGGGGTCTAGGAGACACCTTCCTCATTATTCGGTATTGAAGAGGAGGGGACAAGATGTCTTTAGGAATACTAGCGGCAAGCATCCTAGTTTGTCAAGAAGCTACATGTACAGAATTAGAGGTGAACCTCTTCTGCTCACGGTAGAGGCTAAGAACCAATCGTTCAAACCCATCAGCCTTTCAGCCAAAATGATACATGAGGGGTCTTTGTTTCCCCTACTCATTTGGTATGCTACCTCCAGGATTTTGGAGGATGGCTTGTCATCCGCTTGCGACATGAAGAAATGAGCCAACATGACTGTCATTGTATTTAGGGAGGATCCATAGTTAAGGGGACTTCTCCATTTCTAGAAGTCAGTGACATTTTTTTTAGGATTATCTAAGATGTTGTCTTAGTATATCTGTATTTCTCTTGAAAGAGCTTCCTCAAGGACATTGATTCTACATGTGGTTTTAAATGCAAAATGTTGTCATTGTCCATCATTAGGATAGCTTGGAATTCTTCTACAGATAATAAACTCATCATGTATGGTTCCACCTCCTTTGTATTTTCATAAAGAATGTGTGATTTATCTTAAAGTTTGTTAACCTCATTATGGCGGTTAATCCGTAAATCCCATGGTTCCACTTGTTTTTATGGAAACTATCGATCCAAGGAATCAACTCGATATTTGTAAGCATGCACATCGTCTGGATTGGAAATTCAAACATTTACAAAAAAGTGCTTGTTTTGAATAGAAGGAAACATATTTGAGATGTTCACTTAGACTATACATGCATACAAAAAATATATATATAGTAGTCGTGTAAGGGTTGTAGTGACGAGGTTTTGGTTGTCTGAAAACAACAGTTTTGGTGATAGTATCCAGGATTTTTGTTCTAGGGGGAATAATAAGAGAGTATCATTCGTCAATAGTGTAGGTGGTAAAACCGCCGCCATCAACCAGAGAATATCAACTCAATTGATAATTTTCCCCCACCTCTACTCTACAATTCTTATGTCCTATCAAACGACTCATCGCCATAGGGTATTTAATAGGATAAAACATATGTGTTTCTTAGGTGTTGTATCTTTCAAGACAAGCCTATTAAATTGAAAACGTGATACAAACGTTTCAAAAGACAAGTTTATATTTTCGAGTTAAACATTTAATCCTTAATAGAGTCTCTAGAAAACTATAACCCCTGGAAAAACCCTTTGTCGGTTTTTATGGAAAAGTTTGAAGTTTGAGAAATTGTAACCTCGTTTTGCGTGTTAGGAATCTTATTTTTAAAATAAAAAATTAATTTTAAAAGACTTTTAAATGATCCCTGACTGCTTTTAAAACCAATTAAAAATAATTAATTTGGGGTTCAATTTTAAATAATCTGGGGATTCGAAATAATCAAACTATAATTTGATTTTTTTTTTTTAAATCTGTTGTTTAAATTAATTATAAATAATTATTTTAGAAGATTATTTATTTAAAACAGAGTCATCAATTGATTTTTGAAAATCAATAAAAATTGCATACGTATACACATGTATTAGCCAGAGTTTATTTTAGTTGTAGTTTGGTGATACTCAAGAAAGAACTTACGTGCTTCATCCTCTGTACCCGTTTCGAAACGATCTCTACTTATAAATTTGACTTTTGAAAAATCGGTTGTATAACGTTTTATTTTTAACCAATTATTATTCTGGTCATAAGCATGCATAAGGTTTATGCGTTATTTAAAAATTTTTAAAAACAATTATTTAAACTTTGGTACATATTGCTGATAATAACTTAGGGATGAAAGTACCTGAAGAACATCAGTCATTTAAAAGTATCATGGTTTAAACATAAATCCCAAACAAACCTTTATCAAAATATTTTTTGTGGAAATATCCCAAAAATATTCTGAAAACATTTTCTAATTTTTCAGGATTTTTAGAAAATAGTTTGAGGTTCCAAAATTACAAAAATAATTTGCAATTTTGAAAAGGGAACCAAACAAACCTTAGGACCGGTGTCCTAGGACTTAGGTTCGATTTCATCGGTCGGACCCATTGGTCTAGGCTAAGAAGCCTTGATCGAGGTGTTAAGGACTCTCGTCTAGGAATATCACTCGGGGTGTAAAAACCATAGGTCTTGGGATAACTTTAATCGATCCTAGGTTTGGTAATTCTCGGTCGATGTTGAGATTCCTCGGTCCTAAGTTTGGGAATTCTTGGTCAGGGTCGAGAATCCTTAATCCTAAGTTTGACCTCTCGGTTCTAAGTTTGACCTTATTGATCCTAGGTTCAGGAGTTCTCAATCCTAGGTTTGACCTCTCGGTCGGATGTAAAAATCCTCAGTCGGACCTCTCGGTCTTAGTTGAAGAACATCGGTTGGACCTCTCGGTCCTGGATAACAAGCCTTGGTCGGACCTATCGGTCCTAGGTTAAGTTTCTCGGTCGGACTATTTGGTCCGAATCTAAGATCTTCGGTCAGATCTCTTGGTCCTCAAGAACATCAAAATTGCAAGTTTTGAAATTTTAATGGAGGCTTAGATTCTTCAATTCAAGGGCCTGGGTAGCTTCACTAAGCTCCAAGGAACATTTAGAACATCACCCTAATGTATCAATCGACCTGGGTGATGATCAATTTATTTAAAATAGTTTGTAGCCAAAAATTGGGTTTTTGGTCTTAAAGTTGTTTTGAAGTGTAAGGATCTAGCCAATAGTTTCCCTTTATACTCCATATACTTGATTGACACCAAAACAAGAACACTGACTATTCGTTTGGACCAATCCACAAACTAAAATTTTCAATTGTTTTGAAAATTTTGATTTCGATCAAACATGAATGGGATGGATCAAACATTATCCAAATAATTGTTGAACATCATTACATCCATGTTGGGAAACTTTCTTGGTAGTTGTTCTTAAAGATTAGCTAAATAACAAAAAACCTAATTTTTTGATTTTTCAAATTCAAATTTGGATTTTTCTTTTTAAGACCGATTGATCGGTTCTAACTTTCACAGAAAGCTCAAAAATGATCCTAGAATTGATTTCCAATCAAAAATCCAACAACTAGACAACATACAAGCTTGTGAAAATTGAAATATAAAATTTCAAATTCAAACTTGAAGTATGAAATAAAGAGTGATTAGAAGCATATTAAGGATTGAAGAACACTCCTTAGACCTTAGGGAAGCTTTGAGAATGCCCAAATCTAAGCTTTAAGACCTTATGCAGAAATTTCGAAAAATCCAATAGCTTGAAGCTTTAATGGCGGATTTCTGGTTTTTTTATTTGAAGCTTGAGAGTTCATTTATTGGCTTCGGATTTACTCAAGGAGGCTATTATAGCCTCTTGAAGTCGGTTGATTCATCGAAGTGGATCGAATTAGTCAAAAACACTCAATGGTTTTTTGGTTGTTCTTGGCTCAACTGGCCAGAATAGGGATGAATAAACCTTGGTTGTTTGGCGAAGTGTCGTTGGCGTTTCGTCAGCGACTAGGCACTTCGTTAGCGTTCTAGCCAACGGGCGTCAACTGATCTGGTGCTTCTCAGTCGCACGCTCTTTTGGCTGCAACGGGCTATACGATGTATGCGGTTTCGTCTATAGGTTTCTTTTCGGATTTCGACTACACTCGGATTGCAAAATTATTTTTTAATTAAAATGTTAAGAGCTTGTTTGAAATTGATTTTTTCTTTCACCCTTTCACTTTAATTTTAATCTTTTAAAATACACAAAATATTAAAATAAATATGAAAAATATTTTGCCAATATATTTTATTTTATTTTTGTATAAAATAAATAATTTTGGGGGATAAAATGAGTATCTCATTTCATCCTAAATTATTTATTTTAATCCCGTGATTTTTTTTCTAAAATTATTTTAGAATAAAATGAGTACAACATTCATCCTAAATAATTTTATTTTTTGTTTTGGTCATTTTCCTTAATTAATTATATCTTAATTATCACAATAATTAGTCTAATTAATTGTTTTAATTAGGTTTTGGCTTGGGGTTAATTGTTTTGATTTTAATTATTCGAAAATAAACAAAAATAATTATTTTAGTTTTATAAATTGGGTATGTAAATTTTTAGTGCTTACACACGTGTAATGACTTTTCATTCTTACATTGTGCGTGGTTGTCTTGACATTTGTGATTGGGGGTTCTTCCAACAATAACATATTGCATTCCGTCGCACGAACTTGTTGCCTTGATCACATCAAGACTTATGTTAGTTTTTAAGCTGGATATACACAATGCTCACATTTAAGACTATTGGTCATAAGTTTTTAAGATGGATATACATTATTCTCACATTTAAGACTATTGGTCATATAACTTGTTTTTCAAAGTTGATCAAATTAATTCAAAACTTGGTTTGGTTTTTAAGTTTTGTGCGCACAATGCTCACACTTGAGATTATTGATCACGTAACTCATTTTTCTAAGTTGACCATACTAATTCAAAACTTAGCTTCATTTTCTTTTGTTAATTGGCACAATACTCACACTAAGACTATTGTTCACGTAACTCATTTTTTTATGTTAATCACACAAATCCAAAACTTAGTTTGATTTTTTCTGTTATGCGTACACAATACTCACACTTAAGACTGATGGTCACATAACCTTTTTCCTAATTTAATCACATACAAAATTAGTTTTATTTTCTTTTGTGAAGTGGCACAATGCTCACACTTAAGACTATTGGTCACGTAACTTGTTTTTCTAAGTTGATCACACAACTACAAAACTTAGTTTCATAATTAAATCATGGGTACACAATGCTCACACTTGAGATTGTTGGTCACATAACCTTTTTCCTAAGTCGATCACACATCTACAAGACTTAGTTTCATTTTCTTTTGTTAAGTGACACAATGCTCACACTTCAGACTAGTTCTATTTTAAAATTTTTTAAAATCGGGTTTTTGTTCTTGAATTCTAGCTCAAGAACAAAATCTAAAAAGTTTCATAACATCTTTTAAAATATGTTAGGAGTAGTTTTGGATCAATTCTAATCGGTTTGACGAATGTTTATACAAAAATCGAAATTTCCAAAAATTAAAACTCTAGTTCTTGAATTGGTTAAAATAGATAGCTATTGTTAATGTTTTGGTTGCATTTGATTTTAATATGTATAAGGAGGCTATTAGTAAATTTCTTATACTTATTTAAACATTAAAAACCAAAAATGAACAGTGCATCTAGCATACCGAAATTGCCACGTAGACGAATCCGGCTGACCGAAATGAATAGTGTATCCGGCATACCGAAATTGCCACGTAGGCGCATCCGGCTGATCGAAATGAACTATACATCCGGCATACCGAAATTTCCACATAGGCGCATCCGGCTGACCGAAATGAATAGTGCGTCCGGCTGGATTTCTTGAAAGCGACCGAGCGGTCAGAGTCCTGAAGAAGCATCCGTCCGGCTGGATATCTCAACAAATGAATGACTGCCACGTATGCGCTATTATTCAAATTGCATGTACACCACGATCTCAAGATTATTCTCTGATGTAGTATCCTGACACACATCCAATGGAAGGAGGAAACATTTCCATTGAGCAACATGACCGTTGATGTGCCTTGGATATAAAATAAGATCAAAGGAAAAACAAAAAAACAAGACTTGACTATCTGGGTTCTCCTGAAAATTAAATAATCTCTCTCTACAAATACATATTCATGCTTTTACCTTAGCATCTTTTGTGAGAGATTGTTCATACCGAAAAATATTGTATCACTTTTCTGTAATTGTGAGCTCTTTTTAAGTTGAGTAGATAGTATCTATTCAACAAGTGTTGTGTGAGCTAGAAGTTCAGAAACAGGCAGTGTTTAAGACCTGGTTTCTGACTAGATTTTTTTAGAGGTGTTATTCAAATCAAATCTTCTAGTGGAATCCTTCTCGAGGTTGAGAAGAAGGGGTGACGTAAGAGAGTTGCTCCGAACATCCATAAACAAAATTTGTGTCTTGTGTTCTTTTATTTCCGAATCTTCCAACTTTTTTTCTATCGCTTCACGTCTAAACAAACAGTTCTACACTTGACTTTGGTCAAGAGTTTATGACGACTTGCGAAGAATAGAAACATATATTAACTTCTAACAAAGTTAATATCAATCGACGGTTTCCGTAGTTAATAATACATGGTCAACCACTACTATTGTTGACTCCATTCCTAACAGTGAATACAACAACTAAGTCGGTGGCCGGGGAGGCTAAGGGAGTGAACACCAGGATCGGAGACTAGAAGGGAACAATCTCGTTTACGTTAGTCCCTATGGATGACTACGATGTAGTATTGGGACTACAATGGTTCGATCAGGTACGTGCTTGTATAATGCCTTATTCTGACTCCTTAATCATTTTAGATCACAGGAAGATTAGTGTGATACCAACAAGAAAAGAATTAGAGGGAATGGGAATGCTCTCGACAATGCGGTTCAACTGAGGTCGCAAACATGGGAATGAGACATTTGCCATTTTTCTAGGATGGATGATGGGGACGAGTCTAAGGGAAAAGAGGAAGTACCCAAGGAAGTCCAGATAGCATGTGTGGAGGCCTTCGAGGGGCTCAAGGTTAAAGACACCACATAACCATCTACTCCACAAAATTTGACCACATGTTACGTTGGTCAAAGTCAGTCCACCTTCACTCTCGCCAAATCCATAGTAGAGGAAGCAAATCTTGCTCAAACATCTTTTGACGAAGACACCAAGAAGATGAAGAAATGGGCAGATCTAAAGAGGCGTATAGTAGGGTTCAAGGAGGGGGACCGAGGAATGGGGAAATTACTCCTACAACAGTGTAAGTCTCTACAATATTTGCTCATGGGGCTTGTGCGTAGATACGAGGGACCGTTTAAAATCGAGCGGCGTGGGGAAGGTTTACCCGATGTCTTGCGGCAATTCAGGTAGAAGATTAAATAGAACTGGTCCAAGATCGAGCCGAGGACGGCCATAACTTAGATGGGGGAGAATGTTACTGACCATTAGTGTCAAGACCCATTTAAGGGGATGTCGAGGCTCATTAAAATATTGGCCTCACAGTGCACTAATGTTCCTAGACCAAGGGAGGCCCAATTGCCTAAGTAGGCCCAATCCAAGGAATATTCTAGTTGAAGGAAAGTGTTATATTAGTGCATCATTAATTGATAGTTAAAAAACATATGCTATATTAGTGCGTCACTAATTGGCAGTTAAAAGTCATGTGCTAAATTAATGCATCATTAATTGACAACTAAAGAATGTGCTAAATTAGTGCGTCATTAATGTTGTAATTATAATAAGTCCTATAAATACCTCAAAAGGTATTACACTATAATTACCAAGTATTCTATCAATACAATTCTTATTCTCAAACTCTTTCTCTCTAAGTTTTTCTTGCATTGTCTAAAAAGGCTTACTAGCTAGAATCTGAGTCGATCTAGCCTAGTGCCCCACGGGTCAAATTTCATCACGTGACATCGAGATTTATATTTGTTGTTCGAGTAGCTCGCGAGTAGCTCGTTATATATTTATATATATAATATATATATATATATATTATATAAATATACAAACAAAAAAAGCTCCACGACTTCCCTTCTTAAACCATTAATCTCTCCTCCTTTCATTCCCAAACAATCAAACTTTTCTCTATCTTCTCCTTCTATTCCCATTTTCTCATTCTTCCATCCCCAATAGTCAAACGCATCTCTCTCTTCTCCTTCTATTTCCAAATGGCTAAACCCATCTCTCTTTTCTCCTTTCATTTTCAAACGGTTAAACCCGTCTCTTTCTTCTCCTTTGTCTATATTTCAGATTATTTCTCCATCAAAAGACTTTGAAATATCTAGTTTTTGAATTCTACTATTAACGAAGTGGATCTTTTACACCCGCTTCAAGCCATAATGACGAATCAGGGTAAACAGTTTCTATTATTATTATTTTCTTAAGTCTTGTACATTTTGAATGAGACTCCATCTTTCTACTGCTAATTTAGAAGGTCTTTTTCTTTTTTCTAGATAGTTTCGTTCAAAGACCCGAATGATGAATAAAAAAATGAAGATATCTATTCAACAGATTCAACCTCTTTCCTAGAAAAGCAGAGGAATTAGGTAAAAAGCCCATGTCCCAACGAATCGCACGTAGAGATATTGATAAGACAATGTTCGCTAATGGTATTGAATAACTAATCGATTGAGCAGCCGCCCGTAGACCACCTAAAGTAGCTTGTTCATTGTTTTCACTATTTTATATTTCGAATCTTGTAAAATTTAAAGATCACTAGTGCATCATATTGTCAAACTTGTAATATTTGTGATGATCGTCTTTTAAATATTTAATTTCGTTTGTAATTTCTAAATGAGATTTTGTGATTGAATGATTATTTTTAAAGAGGAGTGATAGAGTAAGGGAATTTAATAAGGGAATTTGGTGAGGGAATGACGTGGCATCACCTTCATTGGTTGGAAAAGGTAAAAGTAAGAGGAAAGAGAGAAAAGAAAGAAATTATTTGATTTTTTCAGCGAATAAAATTATGCCACGTCATTCCCTCACCAAATTCCCTCACCAAATTCCCTCACCTAATCATTTCTCATTTTTAAAATATGTAATAATATTTATATTTCTTATTCTTAAATAATGTTGTGATTATATATGTGTAATTTGAGAAATATATATTATGTTTGAGATATTATTTAGTAATAATATAATTTTAATTAATAAAATTTAATTTTTGAGTTTTCGAGTTCGAGCTCGAGTAGCTCAAATTGTAATCGAGCCGAGTTCGAGTATAAATTTTGATACTCGATCGAGTTCGAGTAGTATGGTACTCGGCTCGACTCGTTTACACCCCTATATATGTAGACGGTCAGTAATTACTTAACATGATATTTTCCGGCCTTGCTTACTAACCTTCAGTCAAGGACAAAATTCAATGCCGCTCAAAATATCTTGTAGAGATTCTTCCGAAACTATTTGGTTGATTTCGTTCGACTTTCTCTATTTCATTTTTATCGTTACGAATATTTAGAGTTACCCTAAAAAATTATAAAATTGTTTGTCCTTCATTATTAGAATTTTAATTATTGTAAATATGACATGTTATTAACACATAATTTTCTTATTTTGTTGACATAATTCTTGAGTTCAATTTTTGATAGGTTAATGAATTTTTTTTTTCAAAAAAGATAAAAAATTCCTTGTTTTCTTTTTACTATGAAAAAAATCCCTAATTCAAATAGTGAAGGCATCTCGTATTTTCTAAGTCCTCAGGTCGATCCGTTTGATTTATTTATATTTCTCGTAGTCGGCTACAAGAGAAAGCGCGGGAGGGGGCGAGATGGAAGTGTCGAGTCTTCCAATCTCAGCATCACAAAGAGGGAAGCTCATCTCCGCCGGCTACTCTTCTATCTCTTCACTTTCCTCAGTCACTCCCTCCGACCTAGCTCGAGGTATTGGATCTTCTTCATGCAACTTGGATTCCTGTTATGCGATTCTTAAGTGTTATAGCTTAAAATTGGAGATGAAATCGTCGCTTAATCAATCAACGCTCATTTCACACAGAAGACTTTGTTGCACAAGTTGGATTTTCTTCCTATATTCTTTTTCAACAGTTACAATCTCATGTTTAATTTCTCGATATGCCAACTTCTGATAATTTTTTCCAAAAAAAGAGCATCTAGATAATTGAATTTGATAATGTGAAGAAAAAGGAACTGGGTTGAAGCAATTGTCATCTGCCTCTCTATTTTATAAATTTATGAATAGTTTCAACGTCTCCATTATAGCTTATATATAAGTTAAACTTCTAACCTAGAGGATGGAGATTGAACTATAAAGTGGGGGGGAAATTAAAAGTCTGATGTTTTATCTGTCTGCTACAGAGTTATTTCAATTTCTTAACTTCACGGTATCAGTTTTCTTTGGCTTGCTTCAGCTCATCATCTGGTGACTCAGTTGACTTAGAGTTGATCACTAAGCTAGCTTTTGTGGAAATATCTTTTAACATGTATTTGTATAAACTTCTATAACTAGAAACTTAAAGTTAAGTTCAGATGTTTAGATTTCACAAATGTTGATTAGAAGACTGTATCTAACACTTGGATACTGAATCATGTACTATTGTATTTAATGGACTAGTCATATTTATGTGCTAATACAAGACTGTCCTTCTTCAAATAGATCTAAACATTCCGGAGGATGAAGCTCTTCAAATCTTGAAGGTTGTGTCTGATTGTAGTGGAAAATATGGTTCTTATCAGAATCATGCTATTGTCACAGGTACACAAACTCTTTTCAACTCAATTGCTTCTATTATATTTTTCCTGAGAAAACTTGTCTTGCCTTTTGAATAACCATGAGGGTCATATTTGCTTCTAGTGTATGGTTAATTATATATTCAACTTCCTCTGTGTGAACATCTAAAGATGTGAAGGAGAATAAGAAAAATGATATGGATTCATGTCTCTTTCATATACATTCAAATATGATACAGAAACTTAGGAAATTACAATTAAGAAAGATATTGATATCTTAACATCCATCTTCAAACTCAAGGTGATAATGAAAATGATAACATGAGTTTAAAAATTAGTTCACAAAAGTGACATGAAGAATGGGATTTGGTTCACAAAATTGCTGGATTTCTCTCGGCACTAGAACTCCGCAGTGAGCATATGTGTGAGGAGATCGCTCAAATACCAGTGATACAGTTTGTATTTAGAATTACGATTAAAATCTTGAAATCAAGGAATACAATATTGAACGATGAGACTATAATTTGAGATGACAAAGAATTGAACTCTTAAAACAATAAGAGCTACTAAAAGTCTTGAGATGAGAGAATCAACTAGAGTTGAGAGATAGTCTTTAAGGAGAGTGTAGTTATCACTAATCAATTTTTCTAATTAATTATGGCACCCTCAAGCCTTATTTATAGCAACCACTTAATAATGGAATTGACCGCTAGACGTAAACCTTTCTTGTATCAATTTTGTTTACTTCAATATCCATTTTCCAATCCACTTCAGTGCAACAGATTCTGCACCAGATTGAATTTCACCATACAAGCACAATATTCTTTACTCATCAAAATTCCACAATGACTGCTCAATCGTGCATACACAATTCAAACAACCTGGTCAATTACAAATTCCACTAATAGAATACTCTCTCCTATTATTTAAGCAACAATCAACTCAAACAAACTTTCAAATTACTCATATCTTTATATATGTTTCATTAAGCAAAATTGCCTTCTTCCTTTCAGAAACTAATCAAACATCGATTCTCAATCATCACTAAATCTTCATGCCCAAACAAAAATCTTTTCTTTCTAGTCAATACTGATCAACTTCAGCGTACAACTTCAATTCCACACACACAACAAACAAAACTTCTATCTCTAAGTAAAATAATCACCCAGCTTTAAGCACAACCAAACAGAGATTTTTTCACCTAATCAGTTTCACATCCGTAAAAGAATTCTGAAGTCGGAATATATGTCACTGATAGTGATTCTAACTTTAGATTCTTTCGGAATTACTAAATCAGAGTACCTTGCTATGTTGTCTAAATTTGCACTTCAATCGAAATTATGGACAAACCCACAAACCAATTCTGCCTGAAACCACACTCCGATAATTTACTTTCTTGACCTAGCTTCGATTAAAGTCTAGAATGCAACAGTGCCTAGGTCAGTTGGGAGCCGCGATTTCCTGTATTGGTGAAGCGCGATTTCACAAGGAGATTCGTGATGTTGTCGGCATCATTATTGAGGAAGGTTGAGATGGAGTGATCGTTGTCTTCTCGCAGGTCATCTGATACGCAATCGCCTCGATCTGACTTCTGTCCGCTATTTTCTTTAGCTGTGTCAATTATTGCACAATTTCTTACTTTTCTTCTTCCTCACATATTCAATACCACAGGCGAGAGGAATTGAGCTCTGATACCACTGATAACTATTATATTAGACCTAGATCTAAAACCTTGAATTAACATATTACAAACTAAGCCAGGGCTGTTGTGAATGAAAGAGAATAGAGTTTGAGATGAGAAAAGAAGAGAGCTCTTAACACACGATCCTAGAGAATAGAAGAAAAAAATTCTTCAATGAGACTAGAGAAGAATAATGGAGGAGAGAAAATAGAATTTCACTAATCAAAAAGCTATCCCTCTTTGGCTCCATTATGCCTTATTTACAGTAGCCGTTTCATAGCAGAATTAACTGATATTTGGAGGATTAATTTGGAAAACAAATCGCAAACTCGTCTCGTATCAGAATGAGAGGGTGGATAGTGACATTACAAAAGAACACTTGAACTCCCTCAACACTCTTCCCAACATGGCTCCAATTGTTTTTTAAAACGTAGCATTATATCCATGATGACCAGGGCTAATATCTCCTTTAATTGAGAAAACCACCTTTTTAATTTCCTCAGAAGGACTGCCAATCAATTTTTTTTATAGAATTCAATTGCTTTCTTGAGAATTGCCTCTTTCCTTCAATCAGATCTCCTCTTTCATTTTTCAGTGTAAATGTGTTAATCCTAATATTTCGAGCTTTGACTTTGCTGAAAATAAATTTCTTATTCTCTTCATCTAGAGTAAGTTCAAAACTGCCTTGATTTTTTTTATAAAGCTTTTTTCCATGGTACTCAACTCTTTGTAAAGGATAAGTGCTTCCTTTTCATTTTGAGAGATTGAGATACATGGCTTCAACATCACTTTTCAAATATTCTTCGATTTCTCTATAGCCTCATTTGTTCCATTGATGGAGATTTTGCTGAATTATTTCCTGTCTTCTTCTTGAGTTGATTGAGCTTTGAGAACATCTTCATACCCTGAACCTCACCTTTTCTACAATCATAAAGGATAGAATCAAATCTAGGGATTTTCATCCAGAAGTTGAAAAATCTAAAAGGAGCTTCTTTTTATATTCTCCTCGAAGAATGATGGGACAATGATCACTCTCGCCTACAAGATCTCGTCTTAATTGAGATAGTTTTCTCTTCCCATTCATGTAGGTGCACAAACTGCTTGGGACATGCTCCATGAGGAGGAATTATCTAGACAAATAACTACTTCCTGTGCTGAGTTAGACAACATATTAGGCGGAGGAATAACTTGCAAAGAGGTCACGGAAATCGGTATGTTAACATTTCTACAAATGATTATTACCATTGAATGATTGAAACAATATTGGATCATTGACAATCTCTTTATCTCTCAATTTATGAATTGAATGGTTAACAAACATCTTTGACAATTCCATTAACCCTATTAGGTGGTGTGCCAGGCATTGGTAAAACACAGTTAGGGTAAGCATTGTCTCCATTATTTTCTTTTGATTCTATAACTTATACCTCTAACCTATAAGAATCTCATAGGATCCAACTTGCAGTGAATGTACAAATTCCAGTTTGTTATGGAGGCCTAGGAGGCAAAGCTGTATATATAGGTACAATATAGTTTTTTATGTGCCCATTGCATATTTTCTTTCATTTATTGACTTCAAGCTTGAACAACTGATTTTTATTTTATATTTTCACTTGGAATTTTGACTAGACACTGAAGGCAGCTTTATGGTAGAACGGGCTCTACAAATTGTTGATGGGTGTCTTTTGGACATGTTACAACCTAATGACTTCAGCAGGAAAAAAAATCAAGCTTCGAAAACTAGATTACAACCTAAGGATTTCCTCGAAAATATATTCTACTTTCGCACATGCAGCTATGCTGAGCAAATTGCTGTGGTAAATTATATGGACAAGTTCATCTCAGAGCATAATGATGTGAGTAAAAAAGAGTGCTTCATAAATAAGTCTTTAAATTTAGGCGAGTTATAGGTGGTTTGAGGTCCAGCTAATATAGGGGTCCATCTCGAGACTTTCTTTTAAATAAGTGCAGATCAAGATTAGGGTTACTCGAAAATTAAGCTGACAAGCTGATGTGTTTAGGCTTGTTATATTGTAAATAATTGCACTAATAACAATATGTAGCAAATATTTGAACTTGAGTCTTCTTACATTTTAAACAAGCAAGATATGACTCGGGGTTATGCTTTTTTCCTCATGACTAACTATTCCAACATGTTATTGTTTATATAAAAGTAATGGAGTATATTTTTATTTGGGTTACACCTATCAATTTTTTGAATAATTGTTAGGGATTAGGCTAGATAACCATCACTTCCTACTAAATAGGAAGTTCTCCATCTACAGGGAATAAATAAGCCAAGAGATAATAAATACAAGTTTAAATAATTTAACTAAGTAAATAGATTGCCTATCTATAAAAAATATCATATCTACTTCTACTATGGAAGAAAGTAGATTTGAGTTAGTTTTTGAGATATGGTGGCAAGAATAAGAGGTTACCATATTTGCTGTCAGTTTCTTCCTCCCATTTTCCTTTCATGATTTTTCTTGTCGAAGTACATGATTTAGGCAAGCATCGTGATGATAGTCTATTAGGTACCCTAGCTATCCATAGATTTCCCAGGGTCTTTGCAAATACATGTCTCCTCTTTCTCTTGTTCTTATCAGTTATCACTGATTTTTTACTCTCATATTGTATTGACAGGTCAAGGTTATCATAATTGATAGCGTGACATTTCATTTCCGCCAAGATTTTGAAGATATGGCACTTAGAACAAGATTACTCTGCGGAATGGCCTTGAAGTTAATGCAACTTGCAAAAAAGTACAGTCTAGCAGTAAGAATCTTCATACTATTTGATGAAACTTTAGTTACTCAAGATATCCAGAAAATGCATGCAATTGCCACCATTTAGTTATTTCATTTCTCACATCTGAATTTCTTTTCTATTCTTGTCCTATTCTAACGGTAAAATGCAGGTTGTTCTCCTAAACCAGGTCACGACTAAGCATACAGAAGGTTCATTCCGTTTAACTCTTGCACTAGGTAATAACAATTTTCTATTAGATACTCTGAATTCTTCAATTTATATAAGAAAAATCCAATGATTTCACATCGTGCTCTTTACATTTGGTAAACAACAGGAGATAGTTGGTCTCACGCCTGCACAAACCGAGTTATATTATATTGGAATGGCGAACAACGGTATGCATGTATTGACAAGTCCCCATCTCTTCCATCTGCTACTGCCCCATATTCTGTTAATGGGAAAGGTATCCGGGATTCAACATCAACCACTAAAAGAGTGAAAATGATGTAAGTTTTCATATTTACATGGAAATATTCACATCTTGCTCTAGTCATTTGACCTTATTGGCTCGTGAAAAAAAGATAATTTTGCATAATCTTCGTTTGGTTAGTAGTTAATATACAGTTTCAGTTTTTCTTTTTGAATCTGGATTTGCAATCATCTGTAATTAATAATACAGTGTTTTTCTATAATGATTACCTCATTTGTTGTGCATTTTTTAATTCTTAAATATTATCATTTTAATATATATCACATATTTATCACAATGTTCTGACTAGATAGGATCCGATATATTCAATAGAAAATAATGTGAAAAATTCATGTACAATAATTCTGGAATGATACCTATTCAAACCTTAACCTAAACTCAAAATATTAATTTGAATAAATTAAAATATAATTTGAGTTGAGTTTGGTTTAATTTGAGTTGAGTTAGAATTATTCGAATTAAATAAATTTAATTATTTCTTATTTAATTAGTATACAGAAATTACGCTTTTCTTACTCACTTTATTGTTATTTGACCTCCAAGTTACAAACAAATTGAAACAATCGGTAAAAAATTTTTTATTGTTTATTAATAATATATTTAATGTATACAGTTCAATAATAGAAAAAATTCAATAATAAAAATAATAAATTACAATCAAAATTATGTAAAAGGGTTCAATAAACTTGACGATCAAAATTTACTGTAGTCACGTCTCCCAATATGGTTACTCATCAGATTCAATGGAGGATGAATTATAAGACAACTATTGAGTGTCGAAATAAATTTCGAAATGTCGATTATTATATGTTACAATTACATTGGACTTTCAATGTCACGTAAAAAAAATAGTTTAAAGCTTAGATTGAGGGTAACCATCCTCATCTTTCTTAAATTGTCAAAAAGAAATATTTTTTATTAAAATATTTTGAATAAAGTGTAGATAACTAAAGATGCCATAAGATTTTTTTGTTAGAAATCTTGTCATGAAAAATAACAGAAATATATATATATATATATATATATATATATATATATATATATATATAATAACAGAAATATATATATATATATATATATATATATATATATATATATATAAATGATGTTATAAACAAATTAAATAAATACAATATTACAAAGAACGAAATCACCAGATAAAATGTTGATTCGAGGCATGTGTTAGACACACTTCCCTTAAAACAGTTCTATCGTCTCCCGTTTGTGCTGGATCTTATCGTAGATGGTTGTCTCCCATGGTACAACGAATCCAGTAGTGATTCTGCACTGAAATCACTACTCGTCGAACTTGATCAGTATACCTGAACTATCACCGGGTTTCAACAGAAAATATCGAGCGAAAAACTCGAAGAACATTCACAAAATAAGAAGAGGGCTTTTGGAATTTTAGAGTGAGAAAAATATAAGACGATTAAAATTTTTTGAGATTAGAGATGAGGGATTTTATATGGTTGAAAAGTTAAACTTTCATAAAAATAAAATCAACCATTAATTTTTGATCCAACGGCAAACCTTGATTGCCTCTTCATTGCCCTTTGTATTTTCTCTTCATTAGAAAATACACGTTACATGATTTTCTAAATTGCTAATAAATTGATAGCAATAATATCATGAAGGTTACAATGACAATTAACAAAATTAAATATATTTAATTTGATAATTGTTCTTCAAGCCATTAAATGTTAATTACATAATTAACAAATTAATTATAATAATTTAATTATTTGGATCAAATTTCACTTTAATTCACGTTTGAATTTAATGTGAATTTCATTTGAATTTCATTTGATTTTATTTATCAAAATTCTCATTTCCATTCATCAATGGAATTTATGAATTAGTTTAAAATTCCAACAATCCCCCACATTAATGGAAATTGAAAGATTAACCCGGTGAAAGGTTCAACAGTTGAATTCTACATAGGATAGGTAGGTGTAACCCTTTGAACCTTCTCTTATGAAAGTATATAACTTTACTAGCCGATTAGTAGACTCGATGTCCTTGAACTATTCTGCCATTTGTGTAAACGATTACACACTTTCACATAGAATTCTCCCTGATACATGTCAAGCTCTCACGGTTGTGTCCATTTTGGCCATGGAACACGTGCCTGGTTCTGTGAGAGGGTCTAGAATTGAACCGTGCAATTCTTTCGAAGCGGCCCCACTTCTCCCTCACATAGGTGATCTCTTTTCTGACAAAGAATCATTAAAAGCGATATGCTTATCCTCGTCAAAATATATATTGTTTCATTATAGGATTAATCCTCAACAATAACTTTCCAAATTAGTACAATTATGTTGTCCCATTGAACCTAGTTCTTGGGATCTCCAGTCTACATAGGTTGAGTTTTCCTTCATACCAACTTATAGTAGGCTGATGTCTCAAAAGACTTCAAACTATCTCTCTATTCAATAATCTGATTAGTGGATCCACAATGTTATCTTTGACTTACATAGTCAAATTTGATAACTTCATTAGAGAGTATAGTCTAATGACATTATGTCTAAGACGTGTTTGTCTAGACTTGTCATTGACTCTAAGCTTGTCCAATTTCAAATTACTATCACAATAATTAGAAATTTCTGTTGGTACATTCTTAGTTAACCTTGGAACATCTTCTAATAAGAAGCATAGTCATTCGTACATGCTTATCATTTAATTTTTTATGAAAATATTGTTTATTTGGCTAACTAGTAGACAAAATGTCTTTGAACTATTCTGCCTTCGTGTAAACGATTATATATTTTTCATAAAAATATTTTATTTTTCGACATAAGTCAAAAATATAGATTATAACGTTTAATATATCCATCATAAGTTTCTTAGAAGATTTCCATACGTAGATTGCACTTCTAAGTGTAAACATATTCACTTTTAGACGTAAAATCTTTCATTTAATAATATCAATATATCATTTGATAACAACATGATATTTCGTGTAGTGCAATTCAAATCCTTAATGAATTTGATCATTTTTATCGTAATTTTCAACGATAAAAATATCGTACAAAAGATACGTAATGAAATAATTTTCATTGTCTTCATGATATATATAATTGTCACATCTACTTTTTAATAAAAGTATGATCAAATTTTCATATCATTATTATAAAATTTGTTATGAGTAATATCAAGACTTTATAAACTTTCCTTTTCATTTATTTCATAAAATTCTTTTGAAGACATTGATTCTTCAAAAAATTTATGAAAGTAATGTCAAAATATGACACGTTTCTTGATTTCAAAATCCTCAAATTTTAAATATCGATTTGAGCACCAACTCAACAAATATAAACAAGACATTTTCTTGTTATTTTCTTTCTTTTTATAAAGTTGCGCAACTTTATCTTTTATAGAGAACATATTTCTCTAACAATAAATTATCTTTTTTTTATCATAATATACACAATTATTTTTGTGTTATAATCAATAAAAGTATTTGCCCCCACATTCGTGTTGGTATCCTTTTTAAATCACACACATTTGTATTACTTAAATTAATTATTTTCTAATCAAGAAATTGTCACACAGTTCTTTTACAGATTTCTTTTGTTATACTTATCATACAATGAATAAGATAACTATATCATAAATATTTAATTGAATAAAATATAATTTTTATACAAGAGATTAGAATATTTATTCATATATAAATCATTCTTCACATAATCTCTACATAAGAAATTAAAAATATTTAATCAATTAAAATATTTATTTCAACACTTAATTTCTATAAAAGAAATTAGAATATTTAATCAAATAAATATTCACCATATCACATGATTTCTACAAAAGAAATCATAATGTTTCAAGCATCTTTGACCGAAGTCGCTTAAACATTTATTTTCGGTTGCACGTTTGCATCCCGTAATATCGGCACATTTGCCACATTATTCTCAAATCAAACAAGACTTTGCTTATAATTATTTGATTTCAAAATTATCAAATTAAGTAAGTCTTAATGATGCAATTGAACAATGTATATCAAATATATTATGTTAAACCAAAATTAATATATCCATATATATGATATTATATATTATTGCTTCTTTCATTTTAGTCACCACGATGACAAAACAACTATAATATATGTATAGTCAATAACATATATAAACGTAATCAGATAAATAATATGTCATATATATTATTAAACAAATATATATACAACTTCATTTATCATTAAAAATACCGTTTAAAAAATACATAATAATTAATTAGAATATTAATTATTACACTTAATTAGAATGTTGACTATTTATCTTTAATCAAATGCAAAACTAACTAATTATATAAATAAGTATTCATGTCATCAATTATTCGTTTTTTAATTAATTAGATGACCTTTAACATTTTTATAAGAAATCTTTGTCCATCAAAAAACACATAATTTGTGACAAATTTCAAATTATCTATTAAAATAAAATAGATAGAAAATAAATCTTTATTTATATATGTATATAAATTTTTAGATAATCATACTTATTATGAATGAACATGAATCATCATATTATTAGCTAATATGCATGATATATATAAATAACCACTTAACAATATAATCAAATAAAACATAACTACAAATGTACCTCATGTCTTAATCGAAGTAATTACATTATCGTGTTATGAACAATAATCCACGTGAAGCGGCAATGCTCAAAAAAAATCTAGGTGGATCATTCTCACCGAGATAATTCTTGCGAAAATATTTCGACTTACATAACTATCTCTTTCAATGCATGATTAGAATAAGTTCTAACACAAACAACTTATTTAATCTTAAGAAATTAAAATTTCTACACTCAATTTATTTCGTAATTTCTACATAATAAATTATAATGATTTCAATATTCATAATTAATGTCATTTAGACAAATAATTTTTTTTTATATAAGAAATCATTATTGACTATCCATTCATCTCATAATTTCTACACAAGAAATTGGAATGGTTTCAACATCAATGACTAAAGTCATTTTAACTAGTCTGATTTTGATTTGTATCAAGAAATTATTAACTATCCATTCATCTCATAATTTCTACACGAAATTGGAATGATTTAAACCCTAAACCCTAATAATTTCTATAAAAGAAATTTGAATGGTTTCATCAAAGAAATCATTGACTAAATGGGATTCGAACTAGGGACCTTTTGCCTCCTCACACCCTTGCGTCTGAACTTTGAACCACTGTGCTAATGCGCCCTTTTATTGTTGTATTACTGTTTACGACCTTTTGTCTTCTCTTTAGAGAAACTTATTTTTCTCTTATTTTTGACTTAAACTCTGTTAAACAAAATTGATAACTTAGTATCATAATCAAACGGTAAATATATAAGACAATATATATACTTATATAAATAAATATATTATCTCTTCTTAGTTATTAATCTTAATATCACATTCTTTTAATTATCAAACTTAATTAATTTAAGAATGTATATATATAATAATTAATTATTTTAAAACTGAAACCATATGTTTCAATTATAATTAATTTTAACACCATTAATTTTCTGAAAATTGAAAGCTAACATATTAGTTACTTTCTTATTTTTATTCCTTATTATTAATAATTTTAATAACCAACAAATATTTATTTAAAAATAAAATAAATTATTGTTTTCTAATTTATTTTCTAGAAAACGTTTGTATAATAAATATACATCATTTTTCTTTAGAATATTAGCTTATAAATGTAAGCTTTCATATAAATAATATTAATAATAATTAACATTATATATATATATACAATAAAGACTTATCTTTATTTGTAGATTCTTTTATTCCTTTAGATGAACAACTTTATCTTATCGAAATAAGCCATCATCTCCTTTGCAACATCGCGACTCGTATTTCTGAAACATCAAAGACAAAGATTTTCGACGGCAAAAACTACAAAATAACTTAGCACACGAAACTGTTTTAAGATTGTTAGAAATCTTGTCTTGAAAAATAACAGAAATATATATATAAATGATGTTATAAACAAATTAAATAAATACAATATTACAAAGAACAAAATCACTAGATAAAATGTTGATTCGAGGCATGTGTTAGACACACTTCCCTTAAAACAGTTCCATCGTTTCCCGTTTGTGTTGGAGCTTATCGTAGATGGCTGTCTCCCAGGGTACAACTAATCCAGTAGTGATTCTACACTGAAATCACTACTCGTCGAACTTGATCAGTGTACCTGAACTATCACCGGGTTTCAACGGAAAATATCGAGCGAAAAACTCGAAGAACATTCACAAAATAAGAAGAGGGCTTTTGGAATTCTAGAGTGAGAAAAATATAAGACGATTAAAATTTTTTTAGATTAGAGATGAGGGGTTTTATATGGTTGAAAAGTTAAACTTTCATAAAAATAAAATCAACCATTAATTTTTTATCCAACGGCAAACCTTGATTGCCTCTTCATTGCCCTTTGTATTTTCTCTTCATTAGAAAATACACGTTACACGATTTTCTAAATTGCTAATAAATTGATAGCAATAATATCATGAAGGTTACAATGACAATTAACAAAATGAAATATATTTATTTTGATAATTGTTCCTCAAGCCATTAAATGTTAATTACATAATTAACAAATTAATTATAATAATTTAATTATTTGGATCAAATTTCACTTTAATTCACGTTTGAATTTAATGTGAATTTCATTTGAATTTCATTTGATTTTATTTATCAAAATTCTCATTTCCATTCATCAATGAAATTTATGAATTAGTTTAAAATTCCAACAATTTTATTGTTCCAACAAAATTTGTCAAACTCGTGGGTAAACTCAGACAAATCGAGTTAAGAGATAAGTCAAGAGAAAAATTGAAGTCAATTTGCAAGTCAAATCGGTGAACTTGACAAAGTCGCTTAGACCGGTAACATTGGTCAATTTTATCATTCTTGGATTTTCTCCTTTCTTGTTGATGAATGGCTATTTTTTATAAAAATAAATAAATAAATAAATCATTATTCATGTAATAATCTTTGTCAATAATTGTGAGTGTTATTTTTAAGTCGGTAATATAAAGAGGAGATTGTCACGAGTAAGAAAAATAATAATAAATATTATGAAAGTGAAAGAAAAGTAATAAGAAGAAAAATGTTTAAATTTAAAAATCAACACTAAAGTTATGATAATACAAATAAAATAAAGTAACATATATATAACTATTGATTTTGAGTAGTTGTGTGATATTTGAGTTAAATAATATTATTATATATATATATATATATATATATATATAAGGAGCGATAGAGAGAGGGAATTTGGTGAGAGAATGACTTAGCATCACTTTCATTAGTTGAAAAATGTAAAAGTGGGAGGAAAGAGAGAAAATAGAGAAATTATTTGATTTTTTCAGCGAATAAGATTATGCCAAGTCATTCCCTCACCTAATCATTTCTCTCTCTCTCTATATATATATAAAATGATGTTTAATTTTGAAAGTGTCCGGATTGTCGGGTCGAGAGCCGTGCTTAATTTGAATATATATATGAGAGTAAAGAGACATTTGGGTCGAATTGTAGGTTGACCCACCCATAAACTTAAAACGGTTAAAAATAAAATTAAAAATTCTATAGGTATGTTTTGAACTCGCAACCTAACCAAACAAGTATAACTTTTTAACCAACTAGATTAATAACACTTTATATTTTAAATTCAACACTAAATTTGATGAACGCGGAATGTAAAAATATATTTTTATCCGTGTACATCGCACGAAAATCTTCCTAGTTTATATAAATAAACTTATTTTTAATTAGGTAAACTCTTATAATTTTGTGTAAACTTTTAGTGGTAAAACTCGCTTAAGAGACAAAAAAATGTCACGAGTTTAATTTAATCGAAAAACATTTTAAGTTTAAGTGGAAGACATAATTCTAAAGTGTAATGTTAGTTTTCATTTAATTCAAAAAAATAACAACTAAACAACATATTCTTTGAGACATTAATGAATATGTAAAGTTATGAAGTAAAAAAAGAAAACCACTAAAAAATGGTGTAAGATTCCACTAATTATGACTGAAATATTATGTGACATAATTCATGCCCTATATTTGATAATAAATTACATAAATTATCAGTCACACCTCCACTTTGTGAGAGCAAAACGGTTTCAAGTGTTGAATCAAACATCCTCTGAACCAGCCAGGGAATGCAAAAATGGAAAATTCAGGGCAGGGAAAGATATACTCTCGGATCGATCTCCAGACTTCCACAAAAGTGGTGCAGAGGAATTAACGCATGACAAGAGAAGGAAGCAAACACTACTAGTCTACATGTTCCTCGCAACCAAACACATTGTGTGTGATGCGCCAATGGAAACTGAAAGCACATTATAACTTCCCAAATTATCTTCTTCTTCTGGAAATTTCACTTCAATAGGAAGTTGTTGTAACTCAGGCACCCCAGGAATGCCTATTTGTGAATCCCTTGTATTTCCCCACATGTATAGTTTTCCAGTATCTATAATAGCAATCAAATAATACCATTTTCACAATTAATAATGCACATATACACTACTATTATCAAAGCCATCATCTTTTGACTATTATTAATTCAGAAAGTAACTAGTTGGCACTGGCAGTGATATCAACTAATGTCATTCATTATGCATAAGAAGAAATTAAGCCATTTCAAAACCAGAAAATCCCCATGTTTTGACAATTTAACTAAGCATTACAGTATAAATAAATTTCATTTACAGAAGAGGTTAGTCCCACATCTTGAACATATAATGCTCCAAACAGCTATGCAAATAGATTGTTTGATAAATTCAAAAACTAAACACTTTAAATTGAGATATTACAAGTTCTAAATAAAAACAAATATATACTACATATTTCAATTATTAGAAATTTTTGTGACCTGGATTTATTGCAGGGGTGCTAGCATGTGACCCCACATTTATGCCCCTTTTTAATGAGAATTGAACTTGAGACATTTGGTTCTTTAAGTGAGATCTTTGGCACCTCTTGAAATTTTAAGTGAAAAAATTACAACAGTACCAATTATTGAGACCCACATATCTTTGTGAAACTAAATAAGAAAAAATATTTTAATAAATATAGGATTAGATTGTAAATTTATGAAAGCAGTTTGCAAGAATATTAACACTAACTGGATACTGGTTATTATTTATAACAGTGATTTACAAAATAATATTTTTCATGATTAATAAATAATTCAATCTACAGAAGAAAAAAGAACTATATACCAAAAAAAATTATACTATAATGGATCATGATTAAAAAATAATATCTATACATAATGAAACAACAAAAATTACACTATAACTTGGACATGATCCATATCATCATAAAATATTATACCAAGCAAAAAATTACTTGTAATTTTTTACTTTGTTAGTGCAGAATATAAACTTTGAATTGAAGTGTTGTAAATTTTAAATGATTTTGATTTTAAGAGTAAAATTAGACATCCTACTATCTAGGATATTAAATGTTCATCATTGAGTAATGTGTGCTCCATAAAACTCTACACTTGTTTAAAATTATACTTGATATATATACTATCAAATCAAATGAACTAATTAAGTAATCATAGAACAATTCATCTTAAGTGACCACCTAAGTCATTTAAAAAACAAGTGTGAGAATTTGTCTTACCAGTAACCGCTGCTGACGTTGAACCACCAGTAGCTATGTAAACAACTTTCATGTCGGCTAAAGCCTCAATAATTGCAGGAGTTCTTTGATTCTCAAGTGTAGAATGTCCCAATTGTCCATGCCCACAATAACCCCAGGAAAGTACTTTACCTTCATCTGAAATTACACATTCCTAGTAAAATTACTAAGCAATGCTTCTCAATAAAATTTAAGGTTCTTCTATCAATTTTACCGGTCAAAGCAAGAGAGTGATATCCACCACATGCTATCTGAGTAATGCGAACATCTTCAACACTCGAAACTAGTTTTGGTTTCCAACCGGACGTCTTATCGCCTCTTCCAAGCTCATAATTAGAGTTGGCTGAATTACAAAAGGGGAAACATTAATAGGTTAAGCTGTGTACATTAGTTAACAATCAAGGAAATAAATAAAAGCGTAATGTAACACTAAAGAAAATTTGACATAAAAAAGAACACGAGAGTTTAATCATCATTTTCTTGATATTTCTAGTTTAGGAAGAGGCAACATTGAACTACCTAATGAAAGTTATCGAAAACTGTAATACACCTCAATATTAAGTTTGGATGAAAGATTGTTAACAGCAAATAGCAATACACGTCATTGCAATTTGTAGAGAACCATTTGAGGTCACATCATTTCGATTTGAAATGTTATCAATCGAAATGGCATGAACTTTTCGTCCAAATCTTCTAATCAAATTAAAACGACGTGAAATTGTCATAAACAGCTTTTAATCTCAAATTGAAATGACATAAAATTGCCATCATCGATCTTTCATGTCAAATCGAAATGAAAGTCGAGTCTCACATTATATGACAGCACCACACTATCATTTGATTTGGTGCGTTGTTTTGGTATAGCATTAGTAAAGAAGGAAAAAGGTATGAAACCAAGAAGCTAAGTAATCTCACCACCCCAACTCCAAAGTTGTCCCTCCTTAGTAAGTGCCATTGTAAAAAACCCTCCACAAGAAACTGCAGCAACGGGCACAGGCAATGCTTTTACTTTTGAAGGAACACTTAAGCCTCCAGTTTGATCTGGGCCACGACCAGGACCAAGACCCAGTCTCCCATCCCCTTCTTCTCTTCCCCATGTGTAAAGCTCACCTTATTCAAAACAAGATGAAAAACACCACAATTATCAGCCAGGAAAAGCAACATTACGGGAATATTAGAATAAAATGATAATTAATCCATTTACTTTCATTTCAATTGAACTTATTTGGAAACTGACATTTTTGTCACAATTTTTGGCAAACATTACAAATGTAGATTTTCCTCGTGATAATCTGAATCATAAAAAGTGATAACAAATAGACTCACAAAATGGTGGCTTTGCCACATTTTGTTATTAGGAACCAGAACTGTGTGCATCATTCAATGCTATGCCAATACAAGAGGATAATACTTCTTTCAAATCAACTTCAACATAAGACATGAAAACTAGTTAACTTAATAAGAGCATACTCCCTCAATTACTTTACAACAATCAAAATTCTATATCGGAGCAATTAGCAGAAGAAAAACTAGAAATAGAATACTTCAACCTCAACCAATAGTATCTATAAATCTATTTCAAATCCAAAATGATATGATTGTACACAATTGCTACAGATCCTCAGGGATAAATAAGAAAACAGAAACTAGATATAACACTACCATTCCAGGGAACTTGAAGCTAACACCTGAAACCTCTTCTTTTATTATTAACTTCGAGGTAAAGGTAAAGCAACCTCTGCAGCTCTCATTACTGCGTCGAAAGGGGTAGGGAGGAGGGGCTAAGCCCAGAAAAATGCACATAATCGGATTCATTCAGCACGTTCCCAAAAGATCATAGCAACTAAAAAATAAGTCTATTGGTTGTACTTTATTGTCTTTAATTGGTAGGACGTGGACTGGCTTTCACAATCACAAAATGATCATTTATTTACAGAATATGTAGAAGGAAATTTGTTATAAACAAAGGCCTCATCAGAGCTCAAATTGGATTATTAGCTAATAATTAAGTGGTGAAACCTGATTTTGTTATGGCTGCAGTATGAGTCCCACTTGTAGCGATATGACATATTTCTGAATCCCAGGAGCCTTCCACCATTCTAGGATACAACTCTCTGTGGTAAACTGAATGGCCAAGAGCCCCAAAACCTCCATAACCCCTGCAAATACAGCATAATTATGATCTAATTAATTCATGGTTTGGAGACTCATGTACTAACCATGTGAAGACTTGACCAAGGGAATTTAAAGCAACAGAATGAAGTCCACCAAGATTGAGGCTTTTGACGCAATCCAAATTGGGGTTTACAACGGGAACAAATTGGGGGTTTTCGTGACCAAGGCCAAGTCGTCCACCATCTCCTTTCCCCCAAATCCAGAACTTTCCATCAATTAATAATGCAGAATGGAAAAGTCCACAAGATATTCCTATCTCTGTCTCGCAAAGGGTGGCGTCAGATACGGCAGGAGGAAGGCGGCCAGGAATTGAGGGGCAAAGGCGGAAGGTGCGAGGGAGGAGGAGAGAAGCAGAAGGAGCAGGGTATAGACGGACCTCTTCAATCCCGCCGCCGAGCTGACCGGAGGCGCCCCGGCCCCAAGAGAAGAGTTGTACCGGTGTAGCATCACTGGAGTCGGTCTCCCAGAGAAATGATGATTTGCCGTCGCTACTTTTGGTGGAAAAAGTACAGAAGCGGGATGACAATACATTGGGCCACCTCGGAAAACGGAAGAAACGACGGGAGCAATGCAGAATCACCATTGATGCAAAATCACAGGAAGTAACTAGCCGCTCTGATCTGCTAAGCTATGCCACTACAGTATAACAAGGTTTCATATATTCAAGAGATCAACAACGTTAGTATTAGTTTACAGAAACAAACAGACGGTCGGTTTATTTTCAGAGCATTGGTCTTCTTGGAATAAGTTATCCCGGTTAGAAATCACGGTAATAATATAATTTAAAATTATAAAAATATTTGAAACTAAAGAAAATAAAAGATTTAACATTCGGCAAACAATACTTACCTACATCTTTGGGAAGCTGCTCACAAATATTACTTAGAGTAGTTGTCCAATGTCCAAGAAACCTTTATGTTACATAATCTCTATATACTTGAAAACAATTAAGTCCACTAGAGACATAAACTCTAAATAAATAAGCCCAAACATATATTATTTCTAACACTCTCTCTTAAACTAAAATGTAAGAACATTTAGTTTAAATTCTTCAATAACTTCTCATTTTATCCTTAAAATTCAAGATTACATCCTCTTCATTTTCATTAAAGGAACTCACGGCTAGACATGTATCAACTTGTGTCATAGATCCTCTTTTGTTATAGAATTACGGTTATGTCTTCACCTTTCTTCTCACGATCAAACTTCTTTCGTTTGAACTTTTATATCGAACTTCACTCGTTTGATCTTCCATTTTGAATTTCACTCGTTCGATCACGATCAAATTTCAAATCGTTTGATCTTTCACTTTGAACTTTACTCGTTCGATCACATTCCAACTTCACTCGTTTGATCTTCTTTTTCGAACTTTACTTGTTCGATCACGATCAAACTTCACTCGTTTGATCTTCTTCTTCAACCTTAAGGGCATGCTTGGTACGTGGTTTTTGTACTCAGGAATGAGAAAGTGAATGAAATGAGATGTTTGGTTGGTGGTTTTGATTCCAAGATATTGATTTGATTCCCGGATACTCAGGAATCATCCAATCCTCTCAATTGGGAGGAATGAATCTCATTACTGAGCGATATATTTTCTCTCCCATTATCTCTACTCTCTTATTTTCTCTCTTATAATTATAATATCATATATATATATATATATATATATATATTTTATGATTATATTATACGTTATTTTATAATTAACATAATAATAAATTTTATTTATTTATAAATAAATAATTTCAATTATTTAAATAATATTAAGGAATCATTTAAAATAAAATTTTAGTAATAATTACAATAACTAATAATAATATAATTAATTTTATATAATTAATTTTAAATATTATATATTAATAATAAAATTATAATAAATTAATTAAAATATAAAACTAAAAATAAAATAATAATTTTATATAAAAAATATTAAAAAATTAAATATGAAATATTTTAATAAAAAATATTATTAAAAAATTATACCATGTTATAATACATTATTAAATAAAATATTATATTTCATTTATTTAAAGTATATAATATTTGAATGACTTTGTCTTATATTATTTATATTTAAGATAATTCTTAGCATTATCATATGTTTCCAGCCTCGATAGAACAAGTCATAATTTAACATGAAGTGGCACATTCAACAACCCTATGAAGCAACAACCTAACATATTCTTCATTAGCAAGCTCCACAATCATCGATAGTAATCTTCATACTCTTTAGATAAGTTAAGTAACCCTTTTGATTAACAACCTTCAAACTTGAAATAGAAAAATCTATCCAACTTAATAGATAGAACTCTTCCTCCGATAACCGTCAAATTTGTGAATAGAGTCTGACCCCAAGCAACTCATCAAAAGTACTCACCATATAATTGTTGAATTTCCCATAGTACTAACTTGCATATTTAGAGGAGTCGTCATCTCAGTGTCATTTCCCTTTAGAAAACTTATTCTCTAGATAATAAACTGCCACAACTTAGTAACGTGAAAACTTTCTTCTGTGCACTTTCAATATCAACATATTTCAAAAACAACTTCCCAATTCCTAGACTCGCTTCCCCGCTAGGATTAGGCTGGGGAATCACAATGTTCACCAAGTACCATATTTTTCACACTCCAATCTCATATCTTCAACTATATCTTGATAATCTTCATCATCATTGAGCTCGTCTGGAGCAACAACTTCAGTTAAGCATACAACCTTCGTGGCCAACACACCTGGAAATTGGAGCATAAGCTCAATGCAATATGTTGTTGTGTATGTAGTAATATTGTATACATTCAATTTTTACACCCAGAAATTAAAATAAACCTACCCGGTCTAACATAATAATCATACTTGATTTTTAGGCCGGATAAGCAAAAATAAAAAGTAATTTTTTGGAATTGGCTTAGAGCGACCCTCAAGTATCTAAACGCCAATTTCCAAAAATACTCGAGCTTCATATGTTTTCATACGTTCAAAATTACAGTAAAAAAATCATGAACTTTAAGTATAATATTGATGTTGGACAAAATATACCAAACAACCAGTTTGGGCTTGTTAGTGTGTCCAAACATCATTTTTCGTAAAATATAGGAATTCGAGAAACCTGAAACATTCAGATTAAGTAGTTTGAAAAACTATGAATTTTGAGTATGATATTGATGTTTTCAATTTTGTGTAGAAGGCCTTCAAAAGGGTAAAATGTCAAAAACCGCGAGTTGAACTGGGTGAGATAAGGACGAGTCAATGGAGGTCAACGGGTCAGATAGCACACCAAAAAGAATTCAAAACGCGCGTTCTAATGTCATGTTGACGACAGGCGCGAGATTATTTGAAAAACGCCCAAATGTGTGCAATTGGTGTTCTATTATGTTGAAGAAGTCCTAAACCGAAACTAGAAAATGCATGACATCAAAAACGGATAACTCGACATACACATGACCATTTGGCTCAAACAAAGGCTGAAGGTGTAGCCCAATACTTACAAGAAGAAACTAAGCCTAGACACGACTATGTAGGAAATTAAGTCGGTTCAACTCATTAACTGAGTTATCGGTTTTCCTAAAATCCTAATTCCTATGTTACCCTTGCCTAAGGGTATATATGGAGAATATCTCATTAAATTGAATAGGGAGAATCCATTTGCAAGGTTTTAGAATTAGACAAGAGAGAGTAGCCTTGGAGAGGATAGAACCAACTCAAGAACAAGTTGAAGGTGATTTTGAAAAGATTTAAGGCTTTTCCAATGAGGCCAATTCCAGCTCTGTTTCTTCAGTTCTTCTGTCTTCTTTATGTAGGTTTTTTTAGTCTAGTGTCATCCTAATTCCTTTACGACGTCGGTTCTATACACCGACGTCGACGATCTTTGTATTTGTTCACTTAATTAATTAATTTATATGTTAAAAGTTAATTGATGAAAGTTGAGTGAATGTTTGATTGTTGCTTGGTTAATATAGCTAGGGGTGAGCATTGGGTGGTTTAATCCGAAATCCAATCCAATCCAAATTTCTAAATACTAATTTGGATTGGATATTTCGGATTGGACTGAGATCGGATCGGATTGAGATCGGATTGAATTAAATCGGATTGGATTAGGATTATCCAAATTATCCAAACTATCTAAATAAAAATAAAAAATTTAATTAATTTTCTTTAAATTAAATTTAATCTCAATATAATATATATTTTATTTATCATCACTTGACAACGATATTTATTTTTATTTTTATTTTATTATTAATATTATTATTTTTATTGTTTTTTTCAGATTCAAATTTAATAATAATAAAAAATTCGATTTTTTTTAAAAAAAAAATTAAAAAAAAAATTGTTGTCTAATTTCAAGCTGATATATATAAATATTTTTTAGTTTGGATTATCCAAACCATTTTCAATCCAATCCGTATCCTATCCGTATTAATTAGTAAAATGGTTTGGATTACGGATTGGATAAACTTAGTTTGGATTTAATACGGATCGGACAAAATGGATTGGTTTTACCCATTTGCTCACCCCTAAATATAGCTGTTAGAGTCTAGGTTAGATCAAGTCTTAGTTAGGAAGATGCTAAGTCTTGACTAGCCTCGTTTCTTAGTTTCTAAAACTCACCGGAATCTTCAAACATTGGTCGCTGGAGGAAGAATTGCTGGTCACTTCTTCAAAGACGTTCTAGACCACCTCCTCGACGTAGAGAAGTTGCAACCGAAGCTCTAAATGATGAGGAAGGCTCCCGTGATTATTGCAGAGCCAAAGCGTTGATGGAGAACGAGTTACAGGCGGTAACCATTTCCGATTTTCAAATCTGCAAAGGAATCATCTTTGGATTCCTCTATTCCGTGTTTCAGTGAGTCGAAACTGTTGTCGAAGGTCTTTATTAGGTAAGTGAGCTTCTGTCCTGACGAACTCCAATCCTTCAAGGTAGCGGCGAGATGAGAACCAACCTTTATCGGATATCGGAAGTCCAAATTAGGAGGAACAAAGAACACATATGTTCTTCGATGTCGGATTCCAGCAAACTCCGGACAAATAACAAGGCGACAATATTGGAGTTGATTCTAAGGCGTCTTCAATAGTCTAGCCTTTGGACGAATCTCCCTACGCGGCGTCGGGAAGGAGCGAGCATCGACAGGTAGGAGGAAAACGATGAGCTCTACAACAACTTTTTCCTGTTGTGGAATTTCTGAATTCCTGAACTTCTCTTGTGTCCGAATTGTTTAAAGAGGGACGTGGTGAAGTACGACACTATTTGAAGCAATCTGCACAATATGATGACAAGTTGTTTTCTATATAGTATACCATTTGGTCTATACCACGACGTCAAGTTCTGGATAGGCTAGTTGCCTTTGATCACCACATGAGTTATGATCGCTTCAAGGCATTCTCTTTGAACATCTGAGTTGAAGATTGTAGTGGTGGGAACTGGGAAAAACGCTTCGATCTTCTCAAGAGCCCATATGCATAGAACCATGGGCAATCCTCGTCTGGGCATCCGATCTTGAAAAGACAATGAGACCCATGAGTGTTTCTTCTAGAACCAATCCCGAAATATCATATAGTGCATCCCTTGGCGTATAAGTGACTTCAAGAGCTTTCGAAGAAGGTCGATCGTCGCTAGTAGCCAACAAATAACGTGCAATAAGAATCGTCATCACCATCAAGTAGACATTAGGGATGTTCATCTTTATTCTTGATCACGAGATTGTGCTCTTCGTTGAAGTCAATGAAGTTAAGTTTTAGTATCATATATGCATCCACCTTGACATAACTGAATTCCTTGTTTAACATATTTTTCAAAGACATTGACTTTGATACTAGTTGTAGATGTAGCATAGGATAGGGCTTGAGCATTATTTCTCTAAACTCTTCAACTATGGGGCACATTTTTTGTCACATATGTGGAATGTTCTGGTGATCGGACTCCATCTTCTACTCATTTCCGTCATGAGGTCGTGATATGGTCGTGCCTTTCAAAGTCACAAGATGTTGTTTAGGCCATAATTTTTGCATCACAATCTTCCATATTCGAACTTCCTTGCCCATTGACCAACTCTCTTATCATCTAGCATTGACATCGTGATCTGAGTATTAAAGACACAAATAAAATATAGTTGAATTATACTTTTCTCTTTTGATTTTTAAATTTTCTTAATTTTTCTCTTTTAAGATTTTCTTGAATTTTTAAAAGTTGGACTTAGTCTTTGTTGACTTTTTTATTTTTCTAAAACATTCTAAATCTATACTTAGTCTTTTCTTAATTTTTCTCTTTTGATTTTTAAATTTTCTTAATTTTTCTCTCTTAAGATTTTCTTGAATTTTTCAAAATTGGACTTAGTCTTTCTTGACTTTTTTTCTTTTTCTAAAACATTCTAAATCTATACTTATTCTTTTCTTGAATTTTGACTTAGTTTCTTATTTAGAATTTACTAAATCTTGACTTAGTCTTTTTCTAGAATATTTTCGAAATGAGCGCCTAGAAATATCTATATACATACAAGTATTTACATATATAGTAGTCACATAGTAGAAAAAGGCTTCGTGACGTGGTTTTGTTGCTCGACAGAACGAGACGAAACAATGACTTGGTAGAATTGGCTTCTAGGATTTTTGTTCTAAAGTTGGAATGACTTAAGAGAGAGTGTGGTGTCACCAATAAGGGTAGAATTGCAAGGGGTGCTCTCAATTAGACATACCCTCTAGCGCCATCTTAAAGTCCCTCATTTTCAAGAGTGGGGGACTTTGGAATGGAAGAAGAGGTTAATCCAGATTTTTTCCTAGAGATTTTCCCATTTAACAAATCACGTAAAATCCTTCATGGTTGGATTGAGGGAGTCATCCACATTGACTACCCCTAGCATATAAATATAGGTGTATAAGCTTCATCCAATGATGTATACGTAACACTACCTTCACATTTTGAAAACGATGTATACCTATACTACCTTCACATTCTGCTCGATTTTTTAAATTGTGAGGGGAATTAATTTTAACGTGATCAAAAATTCAAGCGAAAACGAGACTGTATTGATGACTCCATAACTTATTATCCCTTGTCGAATCTGGGAGAGATTGAATTTTAATTGTAAGCCATCATAGACCTATTTAAAAAAATTGATTTTAGTTCAATTAAACCTCACGACTTGAGAGTCGCCACCTAATTTTTATAAATCAATAAAAAATTTTAACATATGAACGTCGATTAAGAGATTCTTTTTGAGTTTGGCATTTGATTACGTGTGAGAAATTGATTTTTAAACAATTATGTATCACAACGCCCCGGGTGTCTCTACTAATTAATCTTGGTCCTTTATCAAAATATTTATGCTAACCTAGGATCAAATAAATCGTAAAATTACAACATGTCAAAACCAACAAAAATCTAAAGCAGAAAAATAAACCCATGTCCGTGCATTAAATAAAAGGGAAAAAAAGTGAAGACAAACCGTGTGCGATCGATGAATATCGGTCGCTTGGAGAGGCTCTCAGGTCGAAAATTAAGCCATCGCTCGCCATGGGTTTGGATTGACGTCTTTTTCGGCCGCGGTTGAAGCATGCTAGAATCCTTCGTTGGGGAAATTTGACGAAATGACCCTAAAGATAGGGTTATTTGACCTGGTGGCAAATAATAACTTTATTTGCTCTCGTTGTCACTTTTATTTTTTTTTGACGAAATTACCCTTTTCGCGTAACGTGAAGGAATTTTTTTTATATAAATACTTAATTTTTTCATTTCGTCATTTTCTTTCTCTTTCTTCACTCTCTTCTCTCACTTCTCTCTCTTTTTTCTCTTCTCGCGACGGCACGCTGGCAGCGGAATCACAGCGAAACCCTAAACCTAAACGAACATATTATACAAATCGATGACGAAAACACGTTCTAATATCAGGTGATTGGATCGATTTATGTTTTATTTTCATTATATTCATCTTCAAACCTAAACCATGAGGTTTTCTTATTATTCATCTTATTGTTCATAGTGGTTGTTCATTTTATCGATGATGAAGTTGATATTGCTCTAATTCGGTTCATTTTCAGGGAAGATTCATTTGATTCTCGCGACTTCACGTTTCGTGAAGGGCTTCATGTTTCACGAAGCGGAACGGTCGACACGCGAAAGGGCACGGTCGGCACGCAAAGGCACATCGCGTTACACGAAGCGGCACAGAGTTATACTTAGATTTGTATAAACATGTTTTGCTTAATTTATAATGTCATACTCTTCAAATAATTATTTTTTGCTTAATTCCTTTTCAAATCGAACATTACAATCTCATTTATGTAGCAAGTGTGTATGATTTGTATAGTGTGAATGTTTTTGCATGTTGTTTTGTAATTTCATTGGGTGGTTCTTTATTCTCATTTGGTATGTTGCTTAAACGATTATTTTATATACAAATCTGAAATAAGTTACGTAAAAATAAAATCTCCTCTTCTCGGGACCATAAGATAATATGTGAGTGTGTATGTTTTGGGTAAATGGACAAGAGTTGGCTTGGATGTTAAGGTGCAAAAAAGCTAAAGAAAGTGAAGAAGGGGTATTGGCCAAAGAAGAAAAAAGAAATATTGAAAAAGAACTTGTTTTTTTATAAAAAATGGTGATGACAACAATTACTCATTCCAATTTTCCATTACACAACAGAAGGAGAAAAAGCAGCCTTATATAAATACATCAATAGTGAAAGCAAATGATTGAAGAGAATCTAAGTACAACTCTGTGACGGTTCGCGTAATGCGATGTGCCGCTTCGCGTAACGTGATGTGCCGCTTCGTGTAACGCGATGTGCCGCTTCGCGTAACGCAATGTGCCTTTGTGTGCTGACCGTGCCGCTTCGCGTGCCGACCGTGCCGATTCGCGTGCCGACCGCGCCGATTCGCGTGCCGACCGCGCCGCTTCGTGTAACGCGATGTGCTGCTTCGCGAAACGCGAAGTGAATCTTCCCTGAAACGGAACCTATATGATCTACAAATATCATCATTGACAAATATGAACAATAAGATGAACAAAAATATCAACAAATATGAACAATAAGAACAGATTAAATTGATTTAGGGTTAGAGTTTTATTAAGAACAACATAAATCGTTTGAAATAAAGATAATAGAAATAAGAACAGTATGATGAACATCTGAATGTTAGGGTATTAAAGTTTTCTTATATTTAATGTTTCCGCCGTTGTTGTAGCCTTCGCCGCCGCCGTCGAACAAGAGCAAAGAGAGAAGAGAAAGAAAGGAAATGAATGAAATGAAAAAATTTGGGTATTATATAAAACCCTAATTCACTTTGCGAAACGCGAAGTCCCTTCGCGTTACGCGAAGAGGGTAATTTCGTCCAATAAAATAAAAGTGACCACGAGAGCAAATAAAGTTATTATTTGCCACCAGGTCAAATAACCCTATCTTTGGGGTCATCTCGTCAAATTTCCCCCTTAGTCGTGGTCGAAAACCAAGTGCAACGATCCTTGATTGCAGCTCATTTTTCGTTCAAGTGCAGCCACGGTCGAAGCTAGCATCCTTCCTCAGTTGGGTGCAGAAACAGTAGCAAGTCCTCGATCATAGAAGATGTCATCCATCGGTCAACTGCATTGGTCGGCAGTAACGTCTTCATTCCTCGATTGGATGCAGAATCCTCGATGGTAGCCTTCATCCCCCACTATCGGACAACATGTAGAAGTAACAACGAGGGGAATCTTCAATTCCTCGGTCAAGTGCAACGTTTTTCTTCAGTAGTGGGCTTCAGTTCCTCGATCATAGCGGATGTCCTCCCACGGTCAACAACAAAATATCACCAGCGGCTTTAATTCTTCGGTCGTAGCCACGGTCAAATTCCATACCATTCCTCGTTCGAGCGCACAACATTAGTAAAGGGGTTGGCTCTCGGTTGGGTGGAGAAAACATGTTCGAAAACAGCTGTCACCTCTCAGTCGGACGAATAACAGCAGTAGACCAGCAAGAAGCTCATGGTTGGATGCGTCGAGAAAACAAGTTAAAGGGTCAGCTTTCTCGATCGGGTAGAAGTCAACAGCAACAACAAGCCATCAGCAAGCGTCCTCGGTCAGAA
The DNA here is from genome assembly GCF_907164915.1 of Impatiens glandulifera. NCBI lineage: Eukaryota > Viridiplantae > Streptophyta > Magnoliopsida > Ericales > Balsaminaceae > Impatiens > Impatiens glandulifera. The sequence continues at coordinate 15,907,882 of NC_061866.1, read as the reverse complement.
GCATCGCCATACATAGTCAGGCCCATATTTTGGTCCATTTTCTCAATCGAATGAGCTTCCATCGGTAGGAGCGGGTCAAGCGTCGATATCTAAGCGTCACGAGGGCTTGAAGAAGCATTAGAAATGCTGGAAAAGACCCGCTATTGCAAAAACTTTGTTGTTGTATAATTTCTAACCTAGTTCCCATTTTTATAGCTCACATGTAGCCAAGATTGGCCACAAACTCAAATACAATTATATATATTAATTAATAACCCATTATTAACCACTAATATACAATAAAAACATATACTTGACCGCATTTAAACAATGATCAGAGTGAAACAAGGCAGAAAGTATTTTATTTTATTTTTTAGCCAATTTTAAGATTCCTTTGATTATTTTTGGTCAAACATCAGTTGTTGGTTATTAAATTTAGATCCTTCTGAGCTTAAATGTTCAAAGTCTTTATTAAACATTTTGAGCCCAGAAATATCCAAATTCAACCCTAAATTTGAATTCTCAACCCTTATCATTATTCAGGAGATTTGTTCGATAAGAGTCACAAGATATGTGAAGAAATTTTGGAAGATGAAGAAGATGAAAAGTCTGAAAGTAAGTCAGAGAAGGATGGACCCGAACAGTCCATGCAAGTTTTCACCCATATTAGTCCCATTCAGACTGCTCCAGTAGATTCTCAAGAGATTTCATCTAATGAAGGATCATCTGCTGACGGTACAAAATTTATGAAGTCCATGACAGCATTGATGGCAACTCTTTAGAGGAATATGGCTGTAATGGAAACCAATATGGTGAAGATTATGAAGACTCAGAAAGCAAATAAGGAGGAATTTGATGACCTTCTTCAGACCCATAATAAGATGGAGCAGACACTGAAGAAGAACATGTACGAGGTTCATATCGTTAATAAGTCATACTCTAAATTTGAAAAGAACTTCTTCAAACGGCAAATCGAGCTGCTCGAATGCGAAAGGGAAAACAACATTGAAATGCATAATGAAATTATGGATGGAATTAGCTTGATTCGAGATCAAATGGTTGAGATTCAAGGTAATATGAGCCGAGCTGATGCTGAAAGGTTAGAACATGCTGATTCCTTTGCAAGGAAGATTCAGGATGAAGAAGATGTTAAGGCTGCTGCCGAGTAAGAGAAGTATCTCACTACTCAAGGCGAAGACAATAGCGGTAGAAGAGGTGGTGGTGTTTCAACAGGCACCAGGTCAAAGCGAAAGCCAACCGGTGATGAAAGCAACATTCCAATCAAGAGAGGCGGAGGTCGCAACGACGATCGCGGTGGAAATAGTATTGGAGGTGATCGTGGTGGGCGAAATAGTGGAAGTGGTCGTGGTGGCCGTTCTCTCCCTCCGTTTCACAACCTTTTGACTGGTGAAAAAATCAGCGGTCAAGGATTCACCTACCCAATCGACCCACTCGTGAAAAGGGAAGAACAGTAATCTCTTTTCTCTTAAACTATCTTATGTTAGTTTATGAACTTGGTTATTTAAATTTGGTTTCTGAATATTGGTTTTTGAGAAAGTGTTTCTGTAAGATTGGTGAACAAGTTTGACTCTTTCTTTTATATGATGGATTCTTATCTTGTTATCTATGCAAAGTTTTAACATTATCATCAAAAACGAGAAATTGTTGGGTCAAATTATTTTGACTAAGGGTCAAAGTATTCTGACTATTGGAATTTTGATGATGAGTGTGTATAAAACTTAAACTAAGCCGTCTAATTGTTTTTGGTGCAGGTGTATTGAAAACATGTTATATTAGACTAAGTCTGAATGAGGTTCATTAGACTGATTGGCTATTAGAAGCATTGAGTTAGACGTGCAGTTTAACAGACGTAGTTAGACGTGCAATCTAACAAATACGTAGTTAGACGTGTAATCTAACAGATACGTAGTTAGACATGCAGTCTAACAGATACGTAGTTAGACGTGTAGTCTAACAGAGACGTAGTAAGACGTGTAGTCTAAAAGAGACGTAGTTAGACGTACAGTCTAATAGAGACATAGTTAGATGTGTAGTCTAACAGACGTAGTTAGACGTGCAGTATAACCGATACGTAGTTAGACGTGCAATCTAACAGATACGTAATTAGATGTGCAGTCTAATAGACGTAGTTAGACGTACAGTCTAACAGATACGTAGTTAGACGTGCAGTCTAATAGAGACGTAGTTAGACGTACAGTCTAACAGAGACGTAGTTAGACGTGCCGTCTAATAGATGAGAGTTAGACGTGTAGTCTAACTCCTTCAGATAAGTCTGAAGGGAACCGTAATTAGACATGTTGTCTAATCCCATTAGACTAGGTGGTCTAATGGATCCTACTATTAGACGGGGGCATCTAATTTCATTAAATGAGGTTGTCTAAGTGAAAACGTCTAATGCCATGCTTAAGAAGTTGCTTGAAGCTAACATTCGTCTACCCACGATCAACTAGTTGTATACTACTCCTGCTCCACTTTCTAGTGAAGATCAGTACAACAGCCAGTTACAACCAATCATCTAATGCCACGTAAGCAAATATTCTTCCCACTACTTATTTCTTGCAAGGATATCCTAGAAGAATGTTTGGCGAACTACCATATTGCTACGGCCACGATCCTAGTGCTCAATGTCTATTGTGTACTATGGAGGCGTTCTAATGGAAGTTAGCCACATGTCATTATAAAAGATTTGACCGTTGGTACATGCTCTCTATTTAAAGATCTTCAAGGACAATGGATGAATCATCGATCTATCGATACTTAGAGAATCATACGCGAACATACAAGCTGATATACGAAAGAGATGCTTTCTTACTTTACTATGTGTTTATCAAGAGAGAGAGTTAGAATCAAAGCACTGTTTAGATGAGTGATATACTTTAATATACGATAAGGTGAACAAAGCTTGTTCTATTCAACAGTGAGCTATTCGTGCAACTGTATTTGATTCTAAGAAACGTATAGTAAATCATTATGGTGGTTGGAAGAAGGGGTGACGTAGGAGAGTTTGCTCCAAACATCCATAAACAACTCTTGAATTATTTATATTCCGTCATCTTCTCATTCCTTGGTTTTGAGCTTCAAACCTGAGCAAACGTTTTTGCACTTGAATTGTTCAAGAGTTTGCAAGGGTTTGTGTAGAATAGAAAGTGATTTAAATCCCTAACATGATTTCTATCAAACTATTTATCTAAAGCCGTCATCAATAGCCAGACCCCGTCTCTATTGATTACGCCGATCCTATCAATCTCTCATTGAATAACTAACACCATATTTTTTTTATCTTAAGATTTACAAAAACAATGTTTAATTTTTATTGAGATATATGACTATAACAAAACACAACCTAACAAAATGTTAATAAGTCTAAATAATATTAATTTGTTAGGTTGTTTGATATATTTTTTTCGTGCTTACTTTATTTAAATTAATTATATTAAATTATCTGTATTTCATTGTTAACTTTGTGATATCACATTAATTTTTGTAAATATATTTTATTTATAAATATATTTATAATAATTATTAAAATTTATAGATTAATCAAAGTTAATTAATAAATAATAATTATAAAATAATAAAAATTTAATATTTATAATTAAATAAAATTTTGTTATAATTTAATATACAAATTATAAAAAGTTAATTAACTTAATATAATAAAAAATATATTTAAAAAAATATGCTTAATAAAATAAACCTTGATCCATTGCTTCAGCCTATCAAAAAAACCATTCAAACCTGTTTGGATTGAGGAAAGGAGCATAAAGAGATTTTTTCTGAAAACCTTAACATAAAGAGGTAAGTCTGAGTCGTCAAAAGCATTCTTGTGCTGAGTTGCCACACCACAAACCATTCCCATGAGTTGCTCTAGGGAGGTATTCACCATGATACTAGCTTGAGAAAATTCATTTAGTATAGCCTGTCTGTGCTCGATAAAATAAATTAGTAGCTCCCAGATGGATAGATTTTCATTGGTTTTCTTGAGTTGAGTAAGTAGATTCACCGACATTCCTTGCCTGAAGAGCTTCTCCAACTTTAGCTTTGCTGTTGTGTGACTCGCTCTGCCCTTCAGTAGTCAAAGTCTTCATGAAACCAGGCTAAAAACCGTACATTTTCTTGTCACAAGTAATTCTGGCTCTTTAGATTGTTAGACAATAGTGTAATTATAACCCCGAGAAATTCCTTCGCAGCATGTGTCGCGAATTGGGAATAGAACATTTTATTGGAGAACGTGATCGAAATAGGAATGTATTAGAAAACGAGACTTCATTGGAGTACTTATCGGAATATAAGATTTCAAATAAGATTTTGTTGGATTACCTATCGAAAGATAGGATTTTAACATGGTTATATACAAATAATCGTTGTGCTTATCAACAAACAAGGCTCAAATACTTATTGAGTGATAGGTTTGGATACTTATTCGGATGATAGTGTTTGAGATAGAGTACCTATTGAGAGATATGATTTGCTTGAGTACCTTATCAAGAGATAGGGTTTTGATTACCAATCATGTAATAGGGTTTTGTCCGAAGACCTATTGAGGGATAGAGTTTTGGTTGAGGACCTATTGAAGGATATAGTTTTGAGAGACCTATTCGAATGACAGAGTTTGGTCAGGATCATGTATGAATGATCGTTGTGCTTGTTGACAAACAATGCTTAAATACCTATCAAGCGATATGGTTTGGTTACCTATTCAGATGATAGGGTTTGTGATAGAGTACCTATCGAGAGATAGGGTTTCCTTTTTTGAATATATTTGGACTTAGTGATGTTGGAAGAGGTGATACCTATCGAGAGACAGGGTATTCACGGAATTGTATATAGACAATGTCTCGACCTATTAACAAATAAGGTTCATGAAAATTTTTTATATGAACGATTAACGCACCTATCAACAGATAGGGTTTAGTCACAAAGTTGTTTATGAACAATGTCTCTATGTATTGACAAACAATATTTTTTTACGGAGTCGTGTACGAACGCCATCTTGCCCTATTGACAAACAGAGTTTACGGATGAAATCGTGTACAAACAATTAGCGCACCTATCAATAGATAGAGTTTTGGAGACTTAACTACAATTAAGGTTTAAACGGGATTGTATATGAACAATCTCACGTACCTATCGACATATATATTTTATGATACATAACTACAATTAGGGTTTTTAGCGGAATCGTATAAAACGATCTATTGTACATATCAACAAATAGGGTTTTGGATACCTAAATACAATTAGGGTTTAGACGAGATTGTGTACGAACAATCTCATATACCTATCAACAAATAGGTTTTAGGATACTTAACTATAATTAGGGTTTTTAGCGTAATTGTATAAAAATGATCTATCACACATATCAATAGATAGGGTTTTGGAGACCTAACTAAAATTAGGGTTTAGACAGGATTGTGTACGAACAATCTCACGTACCTCTCGACAGATAGGGTTTAGGATACCTAACTACAATTAAGTTTTATAAAGGAATCGTATAAAAACAATATATCGCACCTATCAACAGATAGGTTTTTGGAGACCTAACTACAATTAGAGTTTAGACGGGATTGTGTACAAACAATCTCACGTACCTATTGACGAATAGGGTTTATGAAACTTATCTACAATTAAAATTTTTAGTAGAATCGTATAAAAACGATCTATTGCACCTAGAAATATATTGGATTTTGAAGACCTAACTACAATTAGTGTTTAGACAGGATTGTGTACGGACAATCTCACATACCTATCGACTAATAGGGTTTATGATACCTAACTACAAATAGGGTTTTTAGCAGAATAGTATAAAAATGATATATCACACCTATCAACAAATATGATTTAGAGACCTAACTACAATTACGGTTTAGACGAGATTGTGTACGAATAATCTCACGCACCTATCGACATATAGGGTTTTAGGATATTCGATATTTTTTATTTTGCTTTTGCAGTATCGGTCACGGCTCAATGCCTTTTAAGGGAATATTTCAATAGAATCCTTTTTCCTTTTATTTTTCGAAGTGTCATTTACACCTAGTTTAAATCCGCCAGTCGATGGTTTCGAGCTTTATTTATGGATAAATGAATCATATTTTTGAATAAAGAAATATTTTTTGTTTCCCTAGTTCCTATCCTTGCTTGTCTCTTTTCATTTTCGAGATTGGAATGAATCTTGATTCTTTGGAATGAATCATGACCTTTTGGATTCAAAACGTATTCGGGGATAGATTTTGAACATCTTTTCCATCCTTTGTGATTATTTTATTTTATCAAGGAATAAGATTTATTTTTCCCCAATCTTTGAAATATCGGCTATAAGTACAAACGATTATCTATGATTATAACCCTCGAGGAAGGTTGTCAACACTTTGACATTTTGATAAAAGAGTTAAACTTATTTTTTGTTTCTCGAAAGTTCCACTCATTGTAAAAACATTTGAGAGAGGTTTTCGACATTCTTCTTTGGGTTTTCATATGCCATTTTTCTTTTTTTCTTTTGTTGTCTTGCAGATATATATGGTAGAATCGATACATTCATACCCTTTTGTTTGATAAAATTAGACCGGTTCACAGAACTTAACATAAATAAACCTTCCATGCAGGAACAAGGAACCGGACCGGTCAAACAAATGAACCGGCTAAGAAGACTAACCGGTCAAGTCATTAAACCGACCAGGACATTCGGAACATGACCGCAGAAAGAAAGGATCGACCAAAGCTTAAAACCGGAAACACCAGACAGTCGATCATCCACAAGGCAAAAGAATAACCGGAAGCTGTCCGGTTAAACCAATCACACCGGAAGCCATTCGGTTAAGTCAAATGACCGACCAGTATAAGAAGACAATTCGGGTATCTGTTGAAGATGATACCAAAGGAACAGACTAAACACTTCCATATCCATACAAGTCTGAGGAAAGTCTGCAGGCTGAAGAAGACAGTCCTACAGGATCTTTCCACTTCGGGATAAGTCAGAAAGGAGATCTTCCAAGTACAGAAAACTGTTTAATAGACAGTCACCACATTGAGTAAAAGACAAACCTAGCAGGTTTGTCTTACACACCGGAAGAACAGACTGCCAAGTCTGTGAGATTGACCGCCAGGTCTGAACAATTGACCGCCAGGTCTGAAAAAGATGACCGCAGGGTCTGAAACACTGAATCACTGAATCACTGAATCACTGAACCTTTGCTCAGCCAATCAGATTCAAGGAAGTGAAATATGACCGTTGACATATTTCACCTATAAAAGGAGCAGTTGAAGAAGAGTAAATGCGGCACATACAAGAGACAAGTGAGCATTTTAATTTACAAGTGATAAGACTGTGTTATTCTATCTCTAGAAAGCCTAAGTGCTAAAGTTAAAGTGTATATTTTACAATTTTGGTGTAAATTGTAAGGGTATCATCGAGCAGGAAATAAGTCTCGATCGGATTATACTTGTATTCCTTAGTGAATATCCTTCTCGCGGTTTCGAGAGGAAGGGGTGACGTAGGAGTTTTATCTCCGAACATCCATAAAATCTGTCTTGTCATTTACTTTCTGCCGGTTCCATTTTCTAACCGACCCGTACCGCTCTACCTACTTAACTCTATCCAAGCCGAATCACCAGGTTACCGAAACCGACCCATCAATTTTCAAACCTTCATTATCCGAAACCGGTTCTGCCTATCATACAAGTGTGCTGCTTCAACCTGAAAGCAAACCTCTTCCGCACTTGAACCTAGTTCAAGGGTTTGTGACAGTTTGTGTAATATTGAAACCCCGATGTTAATCTCTAACTAGATTAACCACCACCCTTTGAGTGAGACGCGCTAACCGGTCCACCCCGGTCCTCCAGCCGCGACCTAGATCCTAACAATTGGTATCAGAGCAGTTAGTTTCAATACTCAAGCAAGCATGTCGTTCGATAGGCCCCCTATGCTAAAAGGTGATGACTTTGCCAACTGGAAGGCACGTATGCATCTACACTTAATCACCATGGATGACGAAATGTAGTTCATCATAGCCGAAGGACCGATAATCATTGATAAGGACAGAAAGGAATGGACAACTGAAGATAGAAGAAGAAACAACCTGGATAACCATGCTAGAAACCGGATCTCCATCAGTGTGGAAAGAAATACGTACTGCAAGATCAGAGACTGCAAAACCGCAAAGGAGACATGGGATACGGTTATTCAGATCTTTGAGGGAAATGAAAGAACAAAGGAAAATAAGATAATGGTAGCTACTCAGAAGTTTGAAAGCATCAAGATGAAACCGGGAGAAACAATGAAAGAATACAGTGACCGGTTCACTAGTGTGCTAGATGAGCTAGCAACTCTTGGTAAGAGGTATGACAACAAGGAGGTTATCATGAAAGCACTAAGATCTCTTCCAAGTGCATGGGATATAAAGACAATGGTGATGAGAGAATCAAACTGCCTAAACAAGATGAAGCTACACGATGTATTCGAAGATCTTAAGGCATATGAGTTCGAAATGAGGTCTAAAACCGAAGAAGAAGTTTCGGCTTCAACCTCAACTAGAGCACTGATCACATCCACAGAACCGGTTGCTCTTGGACCTGCACCGATCAGAACCGCCGAACAGTTCACCGAGGATGCCATGGCGATGCTTGCACAGAAGTTTGGGAGGTTCATGAAAAGGAGCCAACCAACAAAATACTATGGCGATAAATCCAATGTAAGGTGTTATAATTGTAACTGTTTGGGACATTTTAAGTGGGAAAGCAGGAAACCGATGAGGGATAACCGGAAACCGGATAACCAAGATAACCGAAACAACTATCAACAAACCGGTGAAGGGAGTGAGGTTCAGAAAGCACTGATAGCCGATGATGGAGGAAGCTTATGGGCTCATAGTGACAGTGATGATGAACTCACATGCCTCATGGCAAATGAGGAACATGTATTTGACTCTCCCTGTGAAGAATTTACTAAAGATGAATTATACAATGCATTGAATGATATGGTAGAAGAGTATAAGAACCTACTAGCCATGCTACCTAAGCAACTCAACATTAGAACCGATCCTATAGTACCCATCCCGACAGAACCAGAAGTACCCGTTATAACCGAAACGGAGGTCGTAGAACCTGATGATACCCCTACCTTAGAAACCGAGTTAGATCCTGAACCACCACTTAAGACCGAACAGCCTAGTGAACCAGCTAGAGACCTAACCGAGGAAGAAAATTCCCGACTCCAGTATAAGATGGCCGCTTATAAGAGATCTAGTGATATGGTAAAGAAAATGTGTAGTCATTACAGACATCCTTTTTGCATGTTCGGCTTAGGATACACAAAGGATGAATCCAAAGACCAAAAACCCGTAGAGATAGTAAGGTTTACAAGAAGTAACCTTCCTCTTATAAGATTCACTAAAAACTCCCTAACCGCTGAAGAGGAACTGACCGCATACTATAAGGAAGAAAAACTAAACTACAACTATGTTGGTCCAACCGACTCTGAGAAATGGCTTGACCCTGAGAAAAGAAAAGCCGACCTGCTCAAAAATAGGAAAGCCAATCGTCAACCGCATAGGTCAAAACAAAGATCATCTTCATTTGAGACCTTCGTAGAAAAACCAAGATATTCAAAACCGAGTGGCAAAAGGACGGTTAAAACCTTAACAAAGAAAGTTGTCCGGTTTGTCAAGGTTTGGATACCCAAGGGACTAATCGCATGTGGACCCAAGTAAATGTGGGTACCAAACAATTGTAAATATGTACATTTTGCAGGATCTAAAGAAACGGCTAGGAAACTCTGAATGGTACCTGGATAGTGGCTGCTCCAGGCATATGACCGGGAACAGTAACTTATTAACCGACATCAGAATAGAAACCGGTGCACTAATCACTTTCGGTGACAACTCAAAAGGTAGAACTGTGGGCAAGGATAAGATTGTCCATGGTAACTTAACTATTGATAACGTACTCTTAGTTGAAAACCTACGTTTTAACCTGCTTAGCATTAGTCAAATGTGTGATGCTGGATACACAGTAGAATTTCTTAAACATGCATGCTTAGTTAAGAACTCTCAAGGTATCATACTACTAACCGGAAATAGGTTAGGTAATATTTACAAGGTAGACTGGAAAACTAAGGTAGAATACCCTATATGCATGATAGCTAAGACTGATCAAACCTGGCTGTGGCATAAGAGACTAAACCATCTAAACTTGAAAACCTTAAACTACATTCGTGGTAAAAAACTAGTTGAAGGTATTCCTGACATAGTATTTAACAAGGATAAGGTTTGCTCAGCATGTCAAATGTGTAAACAAACTAGGTCAACCTTTAAAAGTAAAGGAAATATCCAATCTAGCCGATGCTTAGATCTCCTTCACATGGATTTATTTGGACCGATTCAAGTCATTAGCCTAGGAGGTATGCTCTACACCATGGTAGTTATTGATGATTACTCTAGGTTTACATGGGTAATATTTTTACCATCTAAACGTGAAACCGCATCAAACCTGATTACACTGCTTAAACGTTTGCAAAATGAAAAATCAACTCGCATTAATAGCATTAGAAGTGATCGAGGTACCGAATTGACCAATAGTACCTTAACCGCATATCTTGATGAATCCGGCATTAGACACGAGTTGTCTAGTGCTAGGACTCCTCAAAAAAATGACCTGGCTGAGAGAAGAAACCGAACTCTCAAGGAAGTCGCACGGTCCATGATAGCCGATTCGGGCATTGCTCAGAAATTTTGGGCTGAGGCTATCAACACTGCTTGCTATACACAAAACCGGTCTCTGATTAATAAGTTTCACAACAAAACACCGTATGAGGTTTATTTTAACAGGGTTCCCAACCTTAAATACCTCAAGATTTTCGGTTGTAAATGCTATATACATATAAATGGTAAAACCCAACTCTCTGTTTTTGATGCAAAAACCGATAGTGGGATCATGCTAGATTACTCAGCAGTGAGTAAGGCATATAGAGTGTATAACAATAGAACTTTAACCATGGAGGAAACACTTCACGTTGTTTTCGATGAATCGGTTGAAAGTAACACTGCATCATGCTTTGATCTACACAACAGATTGGAAAACAACAATATCCATTCTGATAGTGAAGATGAGACTCCGGTCTTCAGGCGGTTTGTCCATGAACAAATGGGTAATATTGAAACCCAGCCGGATCAAGCTGTCCCACGACAGGAAGCTGACACTTCGGTCCAAACCGAGGAAGTCGGTCAGTCTGACAATCCTGTTCAGCCTGCCGACATGTCTAGCCTTGATCAAGTAAACGGTAATTTGGTAGACATCCCTGAACTGAACCTCAAAAGGAACACTAAACATCCTCCTGAGCAAATTATAGGTGACCCCTCAGAACTTGTTCGAACTAGGCATCAACTTCTGGAAGAATATTTTAATTCCGCTTTCATATCCCAGATTGAGCCGAAAAGAATAGATGAAACATTGTCAGATCCGGATTGGATCTTGGGAATGCAAGAAGAGCTAAACCAGTTCGAGAGTAGTAAAGTCTGGTACCTAGTCCCTAGACCGAAAGATCAACCGGTCATAGGAACAAGATGGGTATTCAGAAACAAACTCAATGAGGACGGTTTGGTCACGAGGAACAAAGCCAGATTAGTGGCACAAGGTTACAAACAGGAAGAAGGCATTGATTTTGAAGAATCATTTTCCCCTGTAGCTAGGATTGAAGCCATTAGAATCTTTCTAGCCTTTGCTGCATTCAAAAACTTTAAGGTTTTTCAAATGGATGTTAAAAGTGCATTTTTAAATGGTAAATTACGTGAAGAAGTGTATGTTGAACAGCCACCCGGTTTCAAAAGTGCTGAACTTCCAAACCATGTATACCGGTTAAATAAAACTTTATACGGTTTAAAGCAAGCCCCTAAAGCCTGGTATGATACCCCAACCGCATTTTTGTTAGAACATGACTTCACCATCGGTTCGATTGATAAAACACTATTTAAGTTTGAGAAAAAGGGGCATATCCTGCTCATTCAAATTTATGTAGATGATATCATATTCGGATCGACCGATCCTAAATTGTGTGACAAATTTTCAACTTTGATGACTAACAAGTTTGAAATGAGTATGATTGGAGAATTGAGTTTCTTCCTAGGTCTTCAGGTCAAGCAACTCAAAGAAGGAACGTTCATAAGCCAACCTAAGTACACCAAGGAGCTTCTAAAGAAGTTTGGAATGGACACATGCTCCTCAGCGGCTACTCCAATGAGCTCATCGGTTAAATTGGACAAAGATGATGAGGGTCAATCGGTAGACCAGATCGCTTACCGGGGCATCATCGGTTCTCTCCTATACCTGACAGCGAGTAGACCGGACATTCTATTTGCAGTCGGTGTGTGTGGAAGATTCCAAGAAAATCCTAAACAATCCCACTACACAATCACAAAGAGAATATTGAAGTACCTAAAAGGCACACCTGATGTCGGTCTGTGGTACCCAAAGGATTCGTCCTTTAATCTAACGAGTTATTCGGATGCAGACTATGCAGGGTGTAAGATTGACAGAAAAAGCACCAGCGGTACATGTCAATTCTTAGGTGATCGGCTTGTGTCATGGCACAGCAAGAAACAAACATCGGTGGCCACATCAACCGTAGAGGCTGAATACCTGGCGGCCGGAAGCTGTTGTTCACAACTCCTTTGGATCCAACAACAGCTGAAGGACTTCGGTGTCATAGCCGAAGAGTCCCCGATCTTCTGTGACAACACAAGTGCCATTGCAATCACCTACAATCCGGTTCTCCACTCCAGAACCAAGCATATTGACATAAGGCATCACTTCATCCGGGAACATGTCATGCTGAAGCATATCCGGCTGGAATACGTACCAACTGATCAACAAGTAGCCGATATCTTCACTAAGCCCCTACAGGAAGCTAAGTTCTCTCAATTCAGACTTACTCTCGGTTTAACCGACATTAGTCAGATCCTTCCTAAGGATGCTTAAAGGGAAACCGGTTCAGACAGACAAAACCGGTAGTTCCTCCTCAACTGTTGGACTTCAAATTTTCAAGGTATCTATGGAAGAACCGCCCAGTTTGTCAGATAGAGTAAACCGACCGGTTACATGGTGCATGCACCAAATAACCGCATCGGGACGAACAATTGATAGCTGACCGGTTCGGAAGTAGGTTATCTTAGATTATTTGAAATTCAAACAGAAGTGGAATAATTATCAGTGTTTAAAGATATCTGTTCTAAACATTGCCTTTTCAGAGTAAAATGGTCGCACCTAAAAAGACGTGAAGATCTGATATCTTTCATGGTCCAGGTCTATGACTAACACCCTAGACTGCAAACATGCCTATTTCATGCAATACCCCTTTATCCTGTAGTTAATAAACATCATCATCTGTTATACCTGGATAATAGGATAGTCCCCCAACTAGTATTTAAGTGAAGCAAATATTCACCAAAACACTCACAAGACAAAACTCATCCTCTCACTAAGGCAAAAATGTCTCAGTTTCCCAACATTCTTCAAGTTGATTTTCAATCCTGTTCAAGCACCGAGCACTATGACATATATAGAATGATCAAATCCCTGGAAGACACTGGTCTTCAGTATTTCCTGGACGACAAGCATACCATATACCCCGAATCAGTCCTGGAATTCTTTTATAATGCCAGGGTGTTCAGGGGTACCCCCCACTTCGATACCCACATCCAATCTAAGGTGGGATGTATCATCTTCGACTTCACCGAGAAGGACTTTGCGCGGTGCTTTAGCCTGCCAAAGCAAGGGTTGACAGATCTCGACGTACCGGCCAACATAAAGGCCGAGATCTCTGTCACCCTTGCCCGGTCTGACGAACCGGTTGATGATCACGGTACTAAATCACACTTGAGAGCTGAATATCAGCTCCTCAATAACGTGATCGGTAGGGGCATCTTCGGGAGAGATGTCACAAACACCTACTGTACCGCGACCTTCAATATGATGGCGGCTATCATCACCGTTACACCGGTGAACTAGTCAAGGGTGCTGTTCGACGTCCTAATCTGGATGATTGGCGTCCGATCAGTCGGCCTCATCCCCCAACTAAGCTGCCTTCTTGTTGAGATTGGTGTTCCGACTGTTCCAGGCGAAGGTCTGAACCAGGCCCAAGTGCTCACCAAAGAGATAACCGACTCATTCTATGAGCGGTTTGAGAGGGCTTAGAGGAGGAGGAACCGCCGCAATAACCCCACCAGTCAGGTCAACTCCCACGCACACTGAGTTACTCCTTCCTGCACCCGGTCATTTTGCTGCATGCACCGGGTATACCTTTATTCAACTTACCCACGATCGATTCGGCCTGATTCATGTTTTCTTCGGTTTCATTTAAGTTCCCTTCGGTTTTATTCTTTTACTTTTCGATTTTATCTAATGCTTCTCTCGATTTTAGTTGGTTACTCTATAATGTATTGGTGCATCACCTTTTGATGAAACAGGAACCTCTTACTAACATAAGTAACTCCTAACTAAATAACCAATGCCCAACTAACTTGGTTACTTTTCAACTAACACCTACCTCGAGTTTCACAAATGGTCAAAAAGGCAAACTCTTCCCAATGAACCTTGGAAACATAAAGATTCTCTTCTCTAATAAAACAAAACTGACATTCAATGCTAATACTTTCCCTCCAAAACCAAGTCTATATAAAGAGACCTTTCCTAATAAAACTAACACATCTCAAATCTTTAACTTCCTCTATCTACTATCAAAGTTTAGAATCATGCTGAACAGAACTCTAGGAAATTTCTTAAGCATCAACTTCGACTCATGCATGGAACATTGGGATGGAGATCATGGAAAGGAGATCATGTTTGAATCTCTAATTGACACCGGCCGTCGAACCTTTCTCGAAGAATCCGATCCTATTCTTATTGAGGATGTCAAGACGTTCTTCAGAAACGCTTGCATCAGAGGTAACTACATCGTCTCTACGGTGAGAGACCATACTTTCTGGCTTGATGAAGCCGAATTTACCAACATGTTCAACTTGCCCACAGAAGGGTTCTCTAACTTTCCAACCCTGGAGGGAAGTGCGACATATTATCACGCACTATTCTTCTCTGGAACCGTTGTTCCGGTTGAAAACTATGGGTTAAAAACCCGCCTCGCTCATCACACCCAACTCCTCCTTGAGATTGTGACCCGGTCTATCCTTTGTCAATCTCCGAATCAGCGGTACTCCAAGAATACATACAACATGATGATCCATATTGTTAGCAAAACGGCCATCAACTAGTCCACGGTCATCTTTCAAAACCTGAAATCCATGGTGCTAACCAAGAAAGGTCTCGGTTATGCCCCTCACATCAGCAAGCTCATTCTAAAATACCGGCCAGAGTTTGGACCGGGCACACCGGCATCCTCTTCGAGCATCCTTGACATGGATGCGGTGGAAGAAAGGTTGTCTAAAGTGGTTATTACATAAGTTGTATCTTTCCATCTTATGTGTGTCTGATTTCACACCGATCTATCTTTCGGTTTCTATTCTGTAATGTTTCCTCAATACAATTCTATTTCGGTCTTAATGACCGGGTCATCTTAATATTTGGAATATCCATGTAAGTGACCGGTTAAACATTGTCAAGTAACCGCACTCTTATCCGGTTTCAAAGAAAACCGCTTAAACTCAAAAGATTGCAAATAGTCTGCTTGTTCAAAATAACCGGTTAACTTTCGATAACAAAACTCTCCGGTTAAATTAAGAAAGACCACAGCATCAATCGGTTTCAAAAGGAGATTGCGTCATCCAAGACAAAAGCGAAAATTTTGGAGGGAAATCTCCCGCCCAAAACTCCCGCTCAAACTTCCCGCTTCCTGGCTTACCGCCCACAGATTGGCGCCTCCTCGATTACCGCCTTTGGTTTCCCGCCCACAGATTGCCGCCCTTTCGGCTTGGAGGGAAAACTTCCGCCAAATGTTGATGGGACGGTTGAGTTTCCGAACCGCACCTATAAAAGCGGCTCTTGGCCATTTCATTCCACTATCACGCGAAACGACTTTCTCTCTCTAAGCTCTCAAATTCTCTCAGCGGTTATTTACTCTTGTGTTTTTCACACTCTCTCAAATCATCTAAAATGTGGCGCAATTCGGCTTTGTTCAAACATATGACTCAAGTGGATTTCGAGGAAATCCGACAGAAAGGCACGCCTGCAGCACAGGAAGTTATCAAAAAGGTGACCGAAGCCGGTCTTGAGTATTTTCTCGGCGGTCCCCATGTTCTATATAAAGAAGCGGTTGAAGAATTCTTCAACACCGCAACTCTATCTGGCGACAAAATTACCGCGCCTGTCAGCGGAACCGAATTCGAGTTAACCGAACAATCGGTTGCGGAAAGTCTATGTCTTCCAACAGACGGCCATGATGCAGTGTTGGATCTAGAACTCAAAACGTTCGAGGCAGCATGCCAAATCCTCTCGGCAACCAAGAAAGAACCGGTGAAAATATCCGGTAACAAAGCGACGCTACGACCGGAGTACATACCGCTTTGTGACATCTTCACAAAGTCGGTTCAGGCAAGGGGTGGCAATTACAACAGCCTCACCAAGGCCAAGATCGAGATGTTAGTCGGTCTGATACAAGGTACAAAGGTCAACTGGGCGAAGGAAATATTCTCCAACTTAAAAGACATGGTGAATCCGGACACCACACGGTCATGGGGATACGCCATTCCCCTTGGAAAATTTGGTCCATCATAACATCAACACCGGTCCTGGTATCATCATCCCATCAAGACGGTTAATAAGATCTAAACACTTCCTGGCGAGGAAGCAGCGGGCCCCCGGTTCCACAGGTGGCCGAAAGAAGACATCCGCCAAGAAATCGGGCCCGGCAAAAGAAAAGACCGGAGGCAAGGGCAAGGAGAAGATAGTCTTCTCGGAACCGCGATCACAAACAAGGGATGAAGACGAATCGGCGTCCTCGTCTGAACGAACCGACTCACAGAAAACCGATGAAGAAAGACCGAATGAGGAAGAGCATTCGGGTACAAGTCCAGATAATACCGGTACGGGCGCAAATCCTGAGAACGCCAAGGCCGGTGAAGAAGGCAGTGAAGAAGAGGAGGAGGAGGATGACCAAAAGAAGGCCGATTTTATAGCGCGCCGGATCTTGGAGGACATTGAACGGCGAGCTGAAGCGGTCGACGACTTATACCGGGAATGGCACGAGAACCGATTCGACAGACTTTACAAACACATGTTACCGGGCCTAACCGACGAAGAGTGTTTCCGAAGGCTGAAGGAAATAGAGGAAACAGTCATGAGCCTCACCAACGCCGAAACTATTCACGAAGCCTTGGGCCGAACCTCCATGATAAGACCGCGAGCCCGGCTACAGAAGCTAACCGTACGGATCCGGAAGATTAAGGAAAGGTACGTCGAGGGAACACCGGAGGCTAACTTACAGCTCTTGGTGTTAGAAAAACTTGAGGCCGCGAAAGGAGACTTAGTAGGAGAAATTGACCGACTTGAGGCGGTGGTCGGACAGCGAGGAAAACAGCACTCTCTAGCTTCTGAGACCGATCATGGTGCAACTCCTCCTCGGGCGGACCCAGTGATAAACGAAGCCGATGAATGGACGGAGACTCCTCTAACCGCGCAATTTGACACTAAACAACCTGGGGTCTCTGAACCGGGCTTCACAAAAGAATGGGTCAAAAACCTTCTTCAAGAGTTTGCAGACTCAACGGTTCACCCATTAGAGGAGAAAATGAAGAGAACCGTGAGCCTGACACTCCGGTTCGCCAACAAGACAAGGCATGATCTCGTAATGGCCCGAGACCAGATCGCAGGTATCGAGGCTGATTACCGGGACAAAGTGGTGTTGCGCAACAACCATCTTCAACGAACCGAGGCCTTGGAAGAAGACACCTCAGAACTAAAGAATGACTTCGATCGGCTTGAAAGGCAGACCGATCAATGATTAAGAGAGGTCACTGAGGATCTAGTCGGCACGACACTCTATAGGGTCTCAGAACTAGAAATGAAGAATGCAAGCCTTGAAGACCGCAACGAAAAGCTCGAAGCCGACCTCAAAGCGCTGACCGCCCAAGTAGATGAAATAATCAAGGCCAAGGTAAATGCGGATATTGCGGTTGTGGAGGCAAATGCCAGAGCGGCTAAGGAAGTCCAGGATGCGCTGGACGAAGAAGCCAGATTAGCAAAAGAGCCACCGCAACTTATCGAAGAAGAACGAGCCGAGCGCGAACGAAGAACACAGGCTAAGTATCCGGGACTTGCAGAGTCCGTAGCCGCTCGGCAAAGAGAGGATGCAGAGCGGCTAGATATGGAAAGACAAAGACTTGAGGGATTTGCAGCCGCTCACAAAAAGAAAAAGGAGGCCCCTTCCTCTTCGGTTCCGGCAAAACGGAAAAGGAAATCATCAAAGAAGGCTCAAGTAGCCGGGCTGATGGAATCACTCACTGAAACGGCTATTGAAAGTCAACCGGATCCGTCCACTCACACCGAAGATGAAGAGCACCTAGAGCGGCGGTCTACAAGACAACGAGTCTCCGAATCGTCCAGTCAACCGCAAACGGTTAAGAAAAAGCGGACCGAGGATATGATGGCCGCCTTCAACTTCTCCGACTCAGAATAGGGGCTCCTTTCTCCTTAACTATATTTATTTTAGTGTTTATATAATATTTTCCCTTTTCCGGTTTTTCCTTCATATATAAAGCTATTTTTGAAACCGGCCTATACTAGCATTTCTACATTGTTTTGATAATTTTAAATAAAATAATCAAAAAGGGAGAAATTGATAAGATAAAAGATAAAATTTTTCCAAAATTTTTCTCAAACTTTTTCCAAAATTTTTCGAAAATTCTCCCAAGTTAGTTTCAAAAAAAATCCGGTCAAAATAAAGAACCGGCCTACGTTTGCAAACTTACATGGTTTTGATAATTTTAAATAAAATAATCAAAAAGGGAGAAATTGTTAGATAAAATTAGACCGGTTCACAGAACCTAACATAAATAAACCTTCCATGCAGGAACAAGGAACCGGACCGGTCAAACAAATGAACCGGCTAAGAAGACTAACCGGTCAAGTCATTAAACCGACCAGGACATTCGGAACATGACCGTAGAAAGAAAGGATCGGCCAAAGCTTAAAACCGGAAACACCAGACAACCGATCAGCCACAAGGCAAAAGAATAACCAGAAGCTGTCCGGTTAAACCAATCACACCGGAAGCCATTTGGTTAAGTCAAATGACCGACCAGTATAAGAAGACAATTTGGGTATCTGTTGAAGATGATACCAAAGGAACAGACTAAACACTTCCATATCCATACAAGTCTGAGGAAAGTCTGCAGGCTGAAGAAGACAGTCCTACAGGATCTTTCCACTTCGGGATAAGTCAGAAAGGAGATCTTCCAAGTACAGACAATTGTTTAACAGACAGTCACCACATTGAGTAAAAGACAAACCTAGAACAGACTGCCAAGTCTGTGAGATTGACTGCCAAGTCTGTGAGATTGACCGCCAGGTCTGAACAATTGACCGCCAGGTCTGAAAAAGATGACCGCAGGGTCTGAAACACTGAATCACTGAATCACTGAACCTCTGCTCAGCCAATCAGATTCAAGGAAGTGAAATATGACCGTTGGCATATTTCACCTATAAAAGGAGCAGTTGAAGAAGAGTAAATGCGGCACATACAAGAGACAAGTGAGCATTTTAATTTACAAGTGATAAGACTGTGTTATTCTATCTCTAGAAAGCCTAAGTGCTAAAGTTAAAGTGTGTATTTTACAATTTCGGTGTAAATTGTAAGGGTATCATCGAGCAGGAAATAAGTCTCGATCGGATTGTACTTCTATTCCTTAGTGAATATCCTTCTCGCGGTTTCGAGAGGAAGGGGTGACGTAGGAGTTTTATCTCCGAACATCCATAAAATCTGTTTTGTCATTTACTTTCTGCCGGTTCCATTTTCTAACCGACCCGTACCGCTCTAACCTACTTAACTCTATCCAAGCCGAATCACCAGGTTACCGAAACCGACCCATCAATTTTCAAACCTTCATTATCCGAAACCGGTTCTGCCTATCATACAAGTGTGCTGCTTCAACCTGAAAGCAAACCTCTTCCGCACTTTAACCTAGTTCAAGGGTTTGTGACAGTTTGTGTAGTATTGAAACCCCGGTGTTAATCTCTAACCGGATTAACCACCACTCTTTGAGTGAGATGCGCTAACCGGTCCACCCCGGTCCTCCAGCCGCGACCTAGATCCTAACACCTTTCCATACGCAATTCATTTAGATCTTGGGTAGGCAACGAATGGTGATTTCAATACCTCAACCACTTGAGTCGTTTTCTTGTTTCGTTCTTGGGGTGTATCTAGTAAAAAAGAGTACATTCTACTCTTGTCGTATCAATCAAGAGTCCGAGTGATCATAAATGGTGATTTCAATACCTCAACCAACACATGAACATTTTATCTATTTTAGAGATTTTTGGAGTTTATTCCGGTTCTTTTTTTGGAATTTTATTTTTTTTGATTTTTCTCTTCCCATTCTCATTCTAACAAAAGTAACGATGACGTGTCCTTTCTCAATTTGGGGCTCTAGGCCTCGCTTTTATGGGGTTTATTTAGGATTTTTTTCTTCAAAAACCTTCGATGGAGGGTTACTCTCATGATAATCGCCTATAAATGAAAAAGAGTTTATGATTGATATCTCTTGAATCAGGTTTATTGTGAAATCATCAGTTTTGTTTCGAGAATATCACTTAAAATTAAGTGATGCTCTTGAATTTTCCCTTACCTGTTTCCTGAAATCCGAATCATTAGGTCTATAATGAAATCAATGTTTTTTTCCTTTCTCAAGATTTTATTTCTTTTGAGGAAGGGACTGGAGGTTTTTATTTATGTAAGTGAGATCGGGCCTACAAACATGTAGGTTGACTATGTATCTTCTCTTTTCTATTGTTTTGCACTAAGAAGAATCAAGTCTCCATAGTTCGGATATGAGTCCTTTATCTATGTTGCAAGTTATACAAAACTTATCATTGAATTCTGTTGAGATAAGCCTCTTTCAAGGTCGAGCTTTAAACTGTTCTACAGGTGCTTGATATTATACAAAATATCTTTTAAGCGCATCGAGATTTCTTGGCGCAATTAAATATTTGCCTTCTACGTTAGATAGGAGGAAAGCTCCTCCATAAAGGATTTTCTTAAGTAGGAATGGTCCTTCCCATTGAGGTCGAAATTTGCCCCTGAGGTCTAAGAGTTCTTGGGTTCATTTGAGAACTATATCATTTTCTTTGAGATTTCTAGGTTTTACCTTCTATTAAAGGTATCTGACATGCGATTTTGGTTGACTTGGGTTTTACAAATATCGTTTAACCTCCTATCCTCCATTAACGTTAGTTGGGTATATCATGATTTGAACTAGTCTTCTATAACGTGGTTTTACCTTTCTATTGAAGGTATCTGACATGTATTTTTTGTAGGCATGGATTTTACACATAGCGTTTAACCTCCTATGCTCCATTAATGTTAGTTGGTTATATCAAGATTTAAGCCAATCTTCTTCTATGACGTGGTTCTCTAGGAGTATTCTTAGAATTGGAATCTCGATTTCAATAAGTTGTACGATGTCCATGCCGTAAACCAAAGAGTATGGAGTTTCATCCATCAAAGATTGAACGGTTGTATGATATTCTCATAAGGCGTATGGCAACTTCTCAAGCTAGTCCTTATACATTATGGTCATCATCTTGATGATCCTAATCATGTTTATGTATGCTGCTTTGATTGAACCATTGGATTGGGGTCTATAGGGCAATGATTTATGATGCCCGATCTTAAATTCGTCGAGCAATTGCAATACTTTTGCTTGGAAGTGTTGACCATTGTCTTAAAATCAGGGCGTGAGGAACTCCATATCTAGCGATGATGCTAGTTTGGATGAACTTTGCCACTTGATATTATTTTAAGACCTTGTAGGAGACTTCTTCAACCCATTCGGGGAAGTAGTCTACATCGACAAGTATGAACTCGTGTCCATTTGACGCGCGGGGATAGATTTTCCCGATTACGTCGATCCCCCATGTTTAAAAGGGCTAGGGGATGTCATGTTGTAGAGGAGCAAGGCCGGTGTATGCTTCAAGTTAGCATAGATTTGGCACTAATGACAGCTCCTTGTTCGAGGTTTTTCCAATAATATCCTAGATAAAGTATTTTCTTAGCTAAAGATATTCCATTCATGTTTGGACCGCATGTCCCTACATGTACTTTTTCCATGATCCTCTTAGATTCAGGATTATCTATGCAGAGCATGTAAAGCCTATTGGCAAACCATGTATAGTTGGTGGAATATTGGCACCACTCCCGTCGTTTCTTAGCTTAGAAATGGGAGGGATATTCTCCATACTCAATGTACTTTTGGAGAATATCGTACCAGGGTTTAACATCATTCTTATAGGAAGTGACTACTTGATAAACTTTTTCAAAAACCAGCCAAGTAAACTTAAAAGATCCATTGAAATATCTCCCGGCCAACACTTACAAGTTTTGAATATTTATTCTAAATAATCAAAAAGGGAGAAATTGTTAGAAAAATTAAGTAAGTTAATTTTAAAACCGGCCAAACACTTCTTAAAACGATTTCAAACCAGCCAACACTTACAAGTTTTGAATATTTATTCTAAATAATCAAAAATGGTGAAATTGTTAGAAAAATTAAGTAAGTTAATTTTAACCAGATAAAGAACTTAACTAGTGTCAAAATTCCTTTTGCAGGTACCACACTGGACCGGTTAAAACACTTTGTCTCAAAGGATCCGGACAATCAAGAAAATCGGTTTTACTCCTCCAACCGGATCGGCTGAGATGAAAAACCGCATGAAGCATCCTTTCCGGGCGGCTTAATATATCGAAGATTTTAAGGCCAACGGGAAAGTATTCAAATTGATAAAATCTATGAAAGATGACGTAATGAATCTCTTAGAAATGAACCTAAGAAGGATCCGTGATCTGAGTTAGAAGCATGCAACAAAAACAATGATGACTAATTATCTAAGATCACAAGAAATCTCCTGGTACAAGCGGCTACCCTCGTGCATGGCTGCCACATGTACAAAAAGCAAGGCTACCTACTCTAGCCGGTTCTGCTGACCAATCAAAAGATGAAAGAGAAATATGATCGTTGCCATATTTCTCTATATAAAGGGAGCTACGAGCAGTAAACACACAACGCGCGCGAGCTAAAAACAACTCAGTTCTTCATACATTCAAACCTGAAAGCATTCTGAGTTCATATAGTTTTTCTGATTCAAAGTTATAAAAGAAATCTGTGTATTTTACCTTGTGTAAAAGTTTTACATCACTGTGTGAGTGGTGTAACCGACGAGCAGTAAATAAAACTCGATCGGAGTGTACTTGTGAAATATTCCAGCTAGTGAATATCCTTCTCACTGTTTGAGAAGAAGGGTGATGTAGGTGAATTTGCTCCGAACATCCATAAAATTTTGTCTTGTGTTCTTTACTTTATATTCCGGCTTACTCACTATAACCGAACTGAAATACTAGTCACTCAAACCGAACCGACTTTACTCTCCACCTTAACATACTTCTCATAATACCTTCCAAACCTAATCGCGTACGTTGCTTCAGATTGAAACAAACATTTCTGCACTTGAACTCGGATCAAGAGTTTGTGACAATCTGTGTAGTGTTAAGAGCAGTTCTAGTCCTTAATCAGATTAGTTCCAATTATTTTGTGTGTTGTTGTAAAGCGATCTACCTTTAGTCGGACCCCGGACCCTGGTCCCCTATCGGCAATCCCGATTCTAACACTACTCTTGATACAAAAGAAGGTCGTTGCTTTTGTCGGATTTTCAGAGATGACTTTGATTTCGTCGGGAATGTTTGTCATGGCTGCCAAAGTAGCCAAGGTATCCGAATAGAGGTTTTGGTTTCATGGAGTGTGAAAAAGTGATACTTGATCAAATTTGCTCATGAGTTTAGTCAAGTGGGTGTGGTAGGGTTTTGAGATTTCACCTTTTACTTGCCATGTGCCATTGGCTTGAGATATAACTAAGTTAAATTCGCCAACGACTTCTAGATTGGTTGCCCCTTTTTCATATGCCAATTTGAGACCAGAGTGGCATGCCTCGTTGTTGGTGACGGGATATTCGAGTTTTATGGATATTGTGTATGTCCCTTTTGAGTCAACTAACAAAATCCCAATGTTGTAACCCTACTTTACGAAAGCTCCGTCAAACATTAGTTTCCACATGTCTGACGTTATGCTCATAATTTCCTAATTGAGGAATTCGAGTTTGTCTTCTAACTCAACAATGATAGGTTGGTCAACAAGGAACTCCGCAACAATGCTTCGTTTGAAAGACTTCTGTACCATGTCGACTATGTTATATTCAGATAACATCCTCATCCATTTGGCTAGCCTTGATGACAAAAGGGTTCGTTGGAATAAAAAGTGGATCAGGTCAAATCTGGATAAAAATTTGATGGGGGTGGGATTGCATGTAGTGTCTCAACCTTTTGGTGACCCATGCTAAAGCCCAATAGATTTTCTCAACTAGAATGTAATTAAGTTCACACCTAACCATCCTTTTACTGATGTAGTACATAGTCGTTTTGAGTTTGTCCTCGTTTTCAAAAGCCAACAAGATTCCCATGATTGTGTTTATTAAAGTAAGATATAGGATAAGAGGAATGTCGGCTCTTGGCGACATGTGTATAGGAGGAAATTTTACATAATCCTTGATTCTGTCAAATGCTAATTGATAGTCTTCATCTCATACAAACTCTTGGTCTTTTTTTAGTAGCTTAAAAAACGAATTGCATGTCATAGTAATCTTATTGATGAATCGGCTAACGTATTAAATTTTGCCCAAAAATCCTTGGACCTCTCTTTCGTTTCGTGGGACTGGATTATCCGTGATTGCTTCAATCTTAGAGGGATCGACTTCGATTCCCCTCTATGTGATTAAGAAGCCTAGTATTTTACTAGATGTAATTCTGAAGGTACATTTTCTTCGGGTTGAGTCGTAGTTGATATTCCCTGATTCGTTGTATGATTTTTTCGAGGTTTAAGACATGTCATTCACGATCTTTGAATTTGACAATCATGTCATCGACATATACTTCCACTTCCTTATGGATCATGTCATGAAGGATCATGGTGGTTGCCCTTTGATAGGTGGCTCTTGCGTTCTTAAGACCGAAAGGCATGGTATTTTCCTTGTCTTGCGAGGCCATCAGAATTTGGTTGTATCCTGAAAATTCGTCCATGAATAATAACAATTCATGATTGGTGGAATTATTGACTAGTATGTCGATGTGTGGTAGTGGAAAATGATCTTTATGGCTGGCCTTATTTAGATCTTGATAATTTACACACACATAATTTTCCGTCTTTCTTTAAGACGGGGACTACGTTGGCAATCCAAGTTGGATATTCCACTACCTCGAGAAATCCAACTTCGAATTGCTTTAGACATCTTCTCGGATATTATTCACGACTTCCTCTTTCACTCGTCTGAGCTTTTGTTTTACTAACTTATTGTCAGAATATAAAAGAATGTGATGTTTTGTGATCTTTAGATCAATGTCAGACATGTCCTTGTATGACCAGGAGAAGACGTATTTGTTGGTTTTCATTAGCTCAACAATTTCTAAACGTTCTTTAGGGTTTAAACTTTGGCCGATCAGTCCGATTGTAGGATCATTGGCCATGTTTATATTGATTTCGATTCTAATTTCCGCTACGAGGACAATCTCATCATCGGTTTCTAAGAAGTGTTTGGTTTCGAAATTTAAGTCAAACCAAAAAGAAAAATCAATTTTACTCATAGATTCGAAGTCTACTTATTGTATTACATTGAGGGATTTATTACATGTAAGAGAAGATGATCTAACAAGATCATTATTCTTAGGTTTTTTACATTGTACAATATTTAACATCTCACTACACATGAGAGGAGAAAGAGTTTTTCTTTCATCGAATAATGGATGAAAGGGAGTCAGTTTCTTGATAACCGAGATAACTAGATTCTTGAGCTAGAGCAACTGTCTTGGGAATCTGATCTAGGATTTTCAGGGCGTCGCGCCAATAGTCCATTCTTTTCCTAATCATGCAAACATAAGATTTAGGATTATTTCCTTGTGGATGAACTGTCCATTCAAGGTTGGTGGAAAAGCTATGTATTGTTTGGATATCATTTCCTTGTGGATTTCTTCGAATCCCGTCGAAATGAATCCTAGATTGTTGCGATCTATGTTACAACATGGTTGTGGGAATGACTTCATGCCATCGACGTTTGGGACTAAGCTCATGCTAGGGAAATATCACATCTGACGCATCATTCTAATTAAGGGGAGACTAAACATACTAAATTAGGATGTTTGAATGAGTCTATACCTTCTAAGAGGATTAGACATATCTTGAACCCGGAAGCTTGGAGACAAATGGCACATTGAATGGTGTGGTTTTTATGAAACTGGGCTAGAAATCTATTCCACCACGTATTTCCCTGATGTCTATCGGGGCGTAGATGTGGGTAGTCATTTTTTATGTCCACCACTCAGAAGTCTCATCGGAGCAAGTTTTAGACTTCTTTTTGGGCTAGGGGTCGATCATATTAATCTCTAGTTTGGTGTTATGGATCAGGCCATTAACGTATTAGGGTCAAGGGATGCTTCATTAGTGGTGAGCATGCTGACTTTATGATCTAGTAACGGATTCTTTGCTATTTTCGGCTTGGCAATGAAGTCTTGGAACATGTCTTTGAGGTCACTATAACTGTTAGTAGCGTGGAACTTTTCCTGGTGGTAGTCACACCAAACATTCTCATACTTTCCCAAGAATGATCTATCTGTTCTTAGGGAGAGAGGTTTGATAAGATTCTTTTCCTGAAGAATCTTCATCACCTAGCTCAAACGCATTTCTAGGTCATCAAAGAGTCTAGGAGGTTTGGTGCCTTTGGAGGTGTGCTCTTGATAGGAGTGGTTGTACAAATCTTGGGTTATGGAGACTTACTTGGGCTCGACTTTTGAGGAGATTGCTCCTTCCAGGAAGTG
The DNA here is from genome assembly GCF_907164915.1 of Impatiens glandulifera. Classification (NCBI taxonomy): domain Eukaryota; kingdom Viridiplantae; phylum Streptophyta; class Magnoliopsida; order Ericales; family Balsaminaceae; genus Impatiens; species Impatiens glandulifera. The sequence goes on along the minus strand of NC_061866.1, from coordinate 15,880,815 downwards.
GTTACCTAGTGTACTTGTGTCTTTTCTTTTCTCAGGAAACGAGTTGAAGGTGGGTAGCTTTGATTGTTTTCCCCTCTTTTCCTTCCTTCTCGATAGTGTCATCGAGGTTAATGCCAGTTTTTATCAATTTCTTTTGTTTGAAGGGTTTTGACGGTAAATCCAAGAGAATATCGTCTGTTAATGTTTTCCAAAATCATATTGATTTGTCGTTGTTCGCTCGGGAGGGAACTCATTTCTTTGGTAATAGCTTTCTATCGTTCGATAAACACATAAAATTTCTCATTTTCTCCCTATTTGATTTTCTTCAACCTCTTTTCTGATCGTTCAAGGTTGAGATGCATTGAGACGTTGCAGCCAGTTCCTCTATGCTCTATAGGTAGACTATATTTTATTGGTAATACCAGCGCAAAGCAGTGTTATCGAGGTACTGGGGGAATTGGTAAAAAATAGTTGGTTCTCCAAGTCGCAATGGGGTCATTACAGAGGCGTACATTTTGAAAAAGATAGACGAATCGCTTTTTTCTATGTACTTTGACAATGCTAGAAGCTTGTCGCCTATGGAATAACTGCTCGTTCAATAACTTTCATAACAACTTTCCAATCATGATGTTCTTCAGTGCTTTTTCCCTTAGCTAACTTATTTAGCTGGGCTTGCATCTCTACTTTCATAGCTTGAACTTGACCCACCTCCCGTTAATATTTTGTTAGTGGTGGTTGGTCAGCCGCTGTAATTTGTTTATATTGAGATCTCAGGGGTTGGTTACTTTCTCATTTTGTACCCGTGTAGTTAGATCGATATCCTCTTCAGAGTCTTCATAGAGGGAGACTTCTTCTTGAGCTTTGTGACCACTATGACGGGGGTTAATGAGAGTGAACATAACCGGGATTTCCTAGTTGGGGAATCGAGGAGAAAAATGTATGTTTTGGGATGTAGACAGAATATGCGGATTATCTAAAGAAGTTGTAATTAACGCGATTTTCTTCGTTAAATGTTGCTGAGTTTCCTCCATTTCCCTAAATTTGGTCGCTGAAACCATTTCAGGTACGGAAGGTTCTTTGAGCATCTGTTGGTGTATAAAACATCAAATTTTTAGATCTATCTTTCTAGGGGCGTGTCGGTTTGTCGCAATCGTGGACTGTTGCGAAGAGAAAGAGGTGAGAGTTTGCAAATGTAACAAAGTATAAATGCAATGCATATGCATATAAGATGAATCCTAGAGAGTGAGCATCTCTTTTTGTGATTTGATAAACAAACATAAAGTTTGTGCATTCCCATACTTGATTAGTTTGTTATAGATATGACTCTCTTGTTGATATTTTATAGAGAGAGTCTAAAAAGGAAAAAGTGTTTCACGAAAGTCACATGCTTTAGGTCCAGCTGTAGCCTATTCTAACACTAGCATCTTCCTCTATTTTATTTTCCTAGAACTACTCATATTCTCGTAGACTGACATCCAGGTACTTCTTTCGCTTCAATGAGATATTTATTTGGAATTTTTCATTCCATTTTTCTAGATATCATGCATAAGCTATGCGGTCGATGGGCATGTCCACAACTAAGGAAACTTCTATGAAGTTGTACCCGAAATGCTTAACAGACTATGGGTGTAATTGAAGGTAACTCATTCTAGACCCATAAGCATGATTAATGGCCTATCATCCATCATGAATTTCATTTTCTTGATGGGGTACCATGGAAGAATTTCCCATATTTTTTCATCGCTTTGTATGGGAGGTCTAGACAAAGCTTCCTTCATTATTCGATACTAAATAGAAGGGGACATAATGCCATCAGGAAGAACTAATGGTAAGCATTTAAGTTTGTCAAGAAGCCAGATGTAGAGAATTAAGGGGAGCCCCTTTTTCTCAGGGTGGATGATAGGCATGAGTTGTTCAGACCCATTATCGTTTCTACCATAATAACACTACATGGATCTTTGTTGCCTCTTCACATTTGGTATGCTACCTCGATGATTCTTGAGCAGGGGTTACCATTTGATAGTGTTAGGAAAAGTGAGCTAGTATGATCGTTATTGTTATCATGGATGATCCTAAAGTCAAAGGAGTTTCTCCATTCCTTATTTCCATCTTAGTATAGGTTTGGAAATCGATGTATTTCCTTGCGAGGATGGTATCGGATGTGACTTTGGAGTATCCTTATTCCTCTTGTAAGAGCTTTCTTAGGGATTCCACAAATGGCCTCAAATGTTGTCCGTCATGAGGATAACTCAGAATTCCTCTATAGTTGGGCACATTGACCTTTTCCTAAGGAAATAAACTTGTTTCACAGGTTTCCACCTTCGTTACATTTTCATCATGAAGGTGGATTTTACATTGAAATTTATGAACCTCATTATAGAAATGAGTCCATAAGATCGATAGTTCCACTCATTTGCGTGAAAGTTATCAATCCAGGGAATTAGTGAGACATCCGTCAACATGGACATCGTCTGTGATTCGAAAATTTAAAACATTACAAACATGCATTTGTTTTGAAAAGGAAGGAACGTGCTTGAGATTCTCTCATAGACTATCCATGCATACACATAATACATATATAGTAGTCATAAAAAGGGTTGTAATGACATGAACTTTTGGTTGTCTGGGCACGACAAACAACCGGCTTGGTGATAGTAACCATGTTTTAAGGGGAATCATAAGAGTTTCATTCATCGATAGTGGAGGGAGTAAATCTTCGCCATAAACTATGGAATATCTACTCAATTGGGAATTCCCCCCACCTCCACAATGATTGCGTCATATCGGACGACTCATCGCCAAAGGGTGGGGTCGATCCCTTGCATTTTAGTTTTTTCTTCTCGCAAAATCACTCAGTTTGTAACAAATTGTCATTCCACATTGACAATATTTTCACATAGGCGTAGAAGTACAGATCCCATTCGAGTACTTCTTTGTAAAAAAGAAGAGGGTGTTGTACCCTTTACACATAAAGGGTTTAAATAAGATACAACCGATGTGTCTTTTAAGGTGTTATACTTTTTAAGACAAGTCTATTAAGTGGAAAATGTGTTACAAATGTTTTAAAATTCAAGTTTATGTTTTTGAGTTAAACATTTAATCCCTACTAGAGTCGCTAGAAAACTGTAACCCTGAAAAAACCCTTTGCGTAGGTTCACGTGAATAACTCGAGGTTAGAGAATTTAACATCGGTTTGTATGTCAGGAATTTTCTTTTAAAATAAAACATTATTTTAAAAGATATCATTGAATCCTGACAGATTTTTGAAATTGATTTAAAATATTTAATTTCGGGGTTCAATTTTAAATAATCTGGGGGTTTATGATAATCAAATCACATTTTGATTTTTTAAAAATCCTAAAGTTTAAATTAATTAAACATAATTAATTTAAAATATTATTTTTTTGAAACAATATCGCCAATTGATTTTGAAAATCAATAAAAGTTGTCATACGTATACAAACGTATTGACCGAAGTTTTCTTTTAGTTCGTAGTTTGGTGATACTTGGGAAAGATCTTTCACGCTTCATCCTCTGTACTTATTTTAAAAATGGTCTCTTATAAAGTTAGTTTTTGAAAATCTGTTGTATAACGTTTGAGTTTTAATCAATTATTCTTCTGGTCCTAGTCATGATTCTAGGTTTTAGCGTTATTTAAAATATTGAAAAAATAATATTTAATATTATGGTACCTGTTGCATATGATAACTAGGGGGGAAATAACTGAAAAATATCAGTTATTTTTACAGAGATTAGGATTTAGAAATAAACACTAAACGAGCCTTTGTTGAAATATTTATGTTGAAATATCCCAAAAATATTTAAAATGTATTTTCTAATTTTTCCGGTTTTTTAGAAAATGATTTAATGTCCCAAAATTACAAAAATAATTTTGGATTTTGAAAAGGGGAACCAAACAAGCCTTAGGACCGGAGTCCTAAGCCCGAGGTTCATTTTATCGGTCGAAGTCAACAGACCCTCGGTCCAGGTCGAGGAGCCTCTCGATCGAGGCTCGGGATCTTCGATATAAGTACCAAAGTTTCTTAGTTAAGGTACTAAGGACTCTCGGTCATGGGTTATTCCGAAGTTAGGTTTTTCGGCTGAGGTGTAAAAACCACACTATTCTAGGTTAACTATGGGATGATTACCTCGGTCGAGGTGTATAAATCTCTCAGTCATGGGTTAGCTCTGGTTAAGTCCTCAGTCGAGGTGTATAAATCTCTCGGTCCTAGGTTAGCTCTAGACTAAGTCCCTCAATTGAGGTGTATAAACCTCTCGGTCTTAGGTTAGCTATGGGATAAGTCCCTCGGTCCTAAGGTTGAACCTCTCAGTCCAAGGGTTTGGGATTCACGGTACCAAGGTTATATCTCTCGGTCCTTGGGTTTGGGATTCTTGGTCCCAAAGTTTAGTTCTAGGGATTGGGATTATCGGTCTCAAGGTCAGACCTCTCGGTCCTAGGTTTTGGGATTCTCGGTCCCAAGATCGGACCTTTCGGTCCTAGGTGAGAATCCTCGGTCAGATCTCTTGGTCATATCTCAAGAACATTGGTCGGACCTCTCGGTCTTAGTTCAAAAACATCACTCCAAGATCTCGGTCCTAGCTCAAGAATATTAAATTCAGGTCTTGGTCTTAGGTCTCGGTCGGACCTCTCGGTTCTAGGCTCACAAGCCTCAATCCTAAGAACACTAAAGTTTATGTTTTTAAATTCAATTTTTCTCTAATTCTTTTATCTAAGAGCTTGGGTAGCTTCACAAAGCTCCTAGGAACATGTTGATCATCATCTCAAGGTATAGATCGACCTGAATGATGATCAATTTGTTCAAAATAGTTTGTGATAATAAATTGAGTTTTGATTTTAAAGTTATTTTGAAGTGTAAGGAGATATCCAATAACTTCCTTATACTACATATACTTGATTGATACCAAAACAAGAAAATTGGTTGCTTGTTTTTTATCAAATGAAGAATTCAAAATTTTCAACTTATTTTGATTTTGATAAAACATGATCGGTATGGATCAGACATGATCCAAATAGTTTTTACGACATCATTACAATCATATTGGGAAGCTTTAAAGGTTGTGATTCAACAACATTAACCCAAGAACAACAAACCCATTTTTTTATTATCAAAATTTAATTTTGAGTTTTTTATTTAGATTGATTGATCGGTTCTAACCTATCCAGATAGTTTCTAAATTATTTAGGGATGAACTTTCAACCATAAAATATCATAAACATCAAGTATACAAACTTATGCAATTTAAAATATTCAAATTCAAATTTTAAATATGAATTAGAGGGTAATTGGACCTTACCAAGGATTGGAGAACACTCCTTAATCCTTATGGAAGCTTTCTGGATGCTTAGATCCAAGCTTTAAGGTCTCAAATAGAAAATTCAAAAAATCTGAAAGTTTGTGATAGGATCGGAATCGCCGATAAAGGATCGGGGTCCGGATAAAGGAGAACGTTTATACACACACAACGGTTGGTACTAATCCGGTTAAAGATTAATACCGGTCTCAACACTACACAAGTTGTTACAAACTTCTTGAACCGAGTTCAAGTGTGAAAGTAGTTTGTTTCAACTTTAAGCAACACACATGGATTGGATAATAAGGATGAATGGAAAGAAGGAAGAAAACAACAAAAAATTTATGGATGTTCGAAGATAAAAATCCTACGTCACCCCTTCTTCTCAAACTTTGAGAAGGATATTCGCTAAGAATATTCAATAACACTTTTACAATATGTCGAATAACCGAGGCTTATTTACTGCTCGTTATTGACTTACAACTGTCACACAAACTGAATTGTAATACACTTTAATACTCTTGAACATATTTGAAATGCAAGTAGACTTGATAGCTTTTTATAACTGTGTTACTCTTGTAACTTCTCTAAGATTTTTTTCGTAACTGTTGCTTATGTTCTTCAGCTTCTCCTTATATAGTGTAAATATGACAACGATCATATTTCTCTTTCAACGGATACCTTCATGGTAATCCCTAAATCTGATTAGTTGGTCAAAAGGAGATGCAATGCATTAAATGCGGTTGATGCTTCCCAAGAAATAATACAGCCGACCAGTTTGTCTTCTATTGAGTTTAACAACTGGTCGGTTGGACAGATCTCTACTCCTTGGAGACTTCTTTTAGACTTATACCAAAATAGGTATATATGTTCACTTGGCAGTCTTATGCAATCTGCACTTTATCATCAGACTTGTATCAAATAGGAAATAACACAGTCTGCAAATTTGAAGGACTTCTTCTGCCTATTCCCAAAAAGAAACATATTGCATCAAAATGGAAACTTCCAGCAGTTCCATATCTTTGATTTGATTTTAATTAATATTCCCGTTAGAATTGTACGGTCAGTTAGGATTGAGCCAATATTTTGAGCCGACTGGACAACATATCGATTTGCTGCTTGACCGGTTGATTGATTCTACCGCCGAGGAGAGAAAACCGATCTTTAAAGAAAAGTTCACCGATCCTGAATTTGAGCCGAACCGGTCTTCTACTGACACTTATAAGATTGATTAATTTCGGAGTTCCGGATTATGCTAATTTTCTAATATCGGTTTGACCGACCGATTTTGAGAATGTGACCGCTCCCGCCTTTTCGTAGACAAAATGTTGAGTTTGATTATGTTCTTTAGATAGTTAATTTTATTAATTAACTATCTAATTTATCTAACAATTTCTCATTTTTTGATTATTTAAGTTAAATATTCAAAACCCTTTAATCGTTGGCCGATTATAAAGAACTTATATTTATTTGGCCGGTTAAAAAATGGTTTGACTTGAGGAAAAATTTTGAGAAAAATTTTGAATGAAGAGAAAAAATTTATATGGAAAACTTTGTATAAAAGATTTTGTATGTCTAGTAATTTCTCCTTTTTTGATTATTTAAGTTAAATATTCAAAACCCTGTATTTTTTAAATTAATGTCAGATCATTAGCTTCCCAAAAGTATTCATAGATTCCAAGAATAATATTCATAAGGTTCAAAATAGTAGTATTCATAAATAAGTAAAGCATAAGGATGGAATTTTTGTGGCTCCCTCCATCCTCTTTGTTGATCAAGTCGGTGAAGTAACGTCTTGCGAAGCCCCTTCCCGGTGCAGTAGGATCGCAATCTAATTGAGAGCCCCTTGCCGGTTGACTAGGAAAGTCGGCTGACCCTAAGGGTCTTGTCGGTTGAACATGAATATTGAAAGCCGAATTTCTTTAACTATGAACAACATTGTCAATCGAATCTCCATGGGTTCCTCGGTCTGAACGGGCACTTGAAGGAAAAGATTAAATTGGTACTGTTGGGATCGATTGAATGGTAGCTCTGGATCGACGTTTTCTTCGATTAAATGGTTCACCTTCCTCTTCTTCTTCCTCAGGATTCAAGTTTTCTAAGCCAGCAGCGGGATTTACAACCGGTGGAGCAATTCGAGCTGCTGCTGCCGATTCTTGGGCCCTCTTTCTTTTATTAGTTTGTGCTCTTGTCTTCTTGGAAATTGGAGAAGGAGATTTCTCTCTTTCATCATTGATTTTCTCTTCAATAAGTTCCTGCTGAAGTTTCCGAGCCGCCTGCTCGTTATCACGCTCAGCCGCTTTGGCTCTTACATCTTCATCAGCTTGAAGCTGCCGGACAGCCTCTTCATCCAATCTCATTCTTTCTTCGTTGGCAACCTCCCGATTCCTTACAATTTCATAGAGCTGTAATGATATAGTTTGCACCGAAGAGAGAGTTTGAGAGGTTACCTCTTCAACGTGTGCAAGCTTAATGTCGGTGGAGGAGGCCCGATCTTTGAATATTTCATTTAATTTAGCTTTCATGGATGCCTGCCAAGGAGCCATGGAGTTTTGAATCATTTCTGTCATGATAGACCTCATGCGTTCTTCCGAAATTGGAACCACCGAGCTGACCGATTGATGTTGCACTAGAGGTGGAGAATCGACGTAAAGAGATAGTTCTGTTCTAGCCTGTTTATGAAAACTCTCTTCTCTGGATTTAGTTCGGTCAGAAGACTTACCCAATGGAGCCTTGGACAATTTATTGGTGGACGGCGAAGCAGTTGCCCTATCTCGTTTCTCTCCCTTATCTTCTGGAGATTTGATCGGAGGTTCCAGTTGACCGGTTTGAGATGGAGCCCCTGCCGGTTTAGTGGATTGGCCGACCTCGAAGCACGATTTCTCAGGTTGTTTTTCTTTTCGGTGAGCATCTTCTTCTTCAACCAAAATGGATTTAGGCGGTTCTTCATCCATTTCGGTCATTTCTTCATACTTGGATATTTCAGCGATTAAATTTTCTTTAACTGTTTTCAAGGTATCATGCACGATCTTATCCACGTCGGATACTTCACCTTGAATAGTATCCTCCTCTCATTTATTAATAACTAAGGACATCACCCTCAACTTGGCATTTTCCTCAACTAGATTCGTTCTTGTCATAACAACCGGTACAGATGTGGTTTTAGGAAAATCGAGCATGGATTCTTTCAGTGACACTAAGGTCAACCACTAACTTTCTTCAGGGCATTCCGGGAGCATATCTTTAAAGTTGACATCCAACCTCACTTTTGCCCATGAATAATACGAGTCCGATATGGCATATTCTCTTTCTTCAACCGTTTTGAGAACATTATCTATAATCTTCTATGCTTCAGCATCGACCATGCGAGAATCCGGTTTTTCAACAGAATCCGGAATGATAGGATTGACCGCCTTTTCTAGAATAAGATTTTCGGTTGGAATGGTTTCCTCATTAATTAGATTTGTTGAATCCTTCCTGATATGACCGCTTTCATGCATCAGAGTTTGCTCGGCTATAAATCTTTCTTCATTTATTCCGGCCGACTTACTAGCCTCATCAATAGAATCTACCCGGTCAGTTTCAGCATTATGACTGATAGCATCAAGTTTACTAGTCACATCGGTTTCAGCCACATGATTGAATTCCTCCATAACGTCGTCAATAATATCTGAAACTCTCGGTTGAGTCTTTAAAACCGCAGACTCAACAGGTTTTGTGACAGAATCCCAAGGAACAAGAATAACAGTTGAAATAGAGACATTTACCTTAGGGATAGAAGTTTCCTTGGATTTGGATTGATTAGCTGCGCTGGCCGTAGACTCGGCACGAGTTGGAGGAATGAACACATAGAGAATAGACTCGACATGAGTGTTAATGTTGATGTGAGTGACCTCACGGTTATCCGGTTCGGAGGGTATGGGAGAGGTTTCTGTTGCTTCGCTGTCGGTTTCTTCGGTAGCTGACTTCACATTCACCGGTCTTTTTCCTTTCTTGATTTTCTCCTTCGTTTCTTTCACCTTAGGTTTTGTTGGATCAATTTTTTTTGACCGAGGGTCAAATTATTTTGACTAACGGTATTTTGATGATGAACTTGTGTAAAACTTAAATAAAATAAAACTAAGCCGTCTAATATTTTTGTGCAGATGCATCAAAACGCGCTAAGTTAAACTTAGCTTGAATCAGGTTCATTAGACGTGTTGGTTATTGGACGTATGCAGTTAGACGTGCAGTCTAACGAATACGCAGTTAGACGTGAAGTCTAACAGATACGTAGTTAGACGTGCAGTTTAACAGATACGTAGTTAGACATACAGTTTAACAGATATGCAGTTAGACGTGCATTCTAACAAACGTAGTTAAACGTGTAGTCTAACAGATATGTAGTTAGACGTGAAGTCTAACAGATACATAGTTAGACGTATAGTCTAACAAATACGTAGTTAGACGTGTAGTCTAAGAGATACGCAGTTAGACGTGTAGTCTAACAGATACGTAGTTCGACGTGCAGTCTAACAGACGTAGTTAGACGTGTAGTCTAACGGATATGTAGTTAGACGTATAGTCTAACAGACATAGTTAGACGTGCAGTCTAACAGATACGTAATTAGACGTGTAGTCTAACATATGTAGTTAGACGTGCAGTCTAACAGATGTAGTTAGACGTGCAGTATAACAAACGTAGTTAGACGTACAGTCTAACAGACGTAGTTAGACATGTCGTCTAACAAATGAAAGTTAGACACAGGGAGTCTAACTCCTTCAGACTAGTCTGAAGGGACACGTTGTTAGACGTGCCTTCTAACTCCATTAGACTTGGTGGTCTAATGGATCCTATATTAGACAGGGGCGTCTAACTTCATTAGACTTGGTAGTCTAATGGAGCACGTCTAATGTCTTGCTTCAGTAGTTGTTTGAAGTTACCATCCGTCTACCCACGATCAACTAGATGTACGCTACTCCTGCTCTACTATTCCGTGCAGATCAGTACAGTAGCCAGTTGTATCCAATGAATTAATACCACGTAATTAAATATTCTTCCGACTACTTGTTTCTTGTAGGACAATTCTAGAATAATATTCGGCGCACTACCAAATTGGTACGGCCACGATCTTGGTGCACAGAGTCTGTTGTACATGTGTACTATGGAGGTTGTCCAATGGGTGCCTGCTACGTGTCAATACAGAATATTCGACCATTGGTACATGTTCTCTATTTAAAGGTCCTCAAGGACAACGGACGAACGAACATACAGCCAGTCTACCGAATTTACAATCGATCTTAAGATGTTCTCACTTGTTTACTGTGTTTTGTACATAAAGAGAGAGATATAATCAAAGTATTGTCTAGCTGAGTGATATTCTTCAATATACTGTAAGTTGAACAGAGTCTGTTCTATTCAACAGCGAGCTAGCAGTAAAACTGTATTTGATTCTAAGAAAAGTATAGTGAATCATTCCGGTATTGGAAGAAGGGGTGACGTAGGAGAGTTTTGCTCCAAACATCCATAAACAACTCTTTGTGTTTTTTACATTCTGTCCTTCATTCTTTCATTGGTTCTTAGCTTCAAACCCAAGCAAACATTTCCGCACTTGAATCTTTTCATGAGTTTCAAAGGTTTGTGAAGAATAGAAAGTGATATAAATCCATAATAAGATTTCTATCAAACCGTTTTCTAGAAGTTGTCATCAATAGTTATACCTCTGTCTTTATTGGTGCCACCGATCCTTTTAGGCTCCTTAGCCTTCGTCACTTTAGCCTTACCGACTCTAGAAATACTCTTCTCGATATTGACTGAGTTTATTATTTTGCTATTAGACAGTATGATACCTGGACCAGTTGGGATGTTGAGATGAAGCATAACTTTTCTGATCTGCATGGCGTAGCCTAAGTACCAGATGGTCTTAGGAGACACCATCTCGCATAGAATCTGTAATAAAATACCTGCACAGTTAATTCGGTCACCCAGAAGAATGTCGACTATCATCTCGAATTTCGACTAGGTTATGTTATCGAAATTACCGCCCCTAGCTTGAAGTGCCTTGGAGACGATGTCGCACAAAAACTGAAATTTGAACTGCATGTTGCTTTTCTTCCCATTGAGCTCCACCAACTCACTGGTGTTAGAGACCATCATCTCAATGTCTAGGGTTGCCTCTTCTGATAGATCTGTGTTAAAATCACGCCCCTAAGTTGGAAGATGAAGAGTTTCAGTGAATATTTGTTCGGATAACTCAAATCGTTTGGCCGCCCACCACTGTATGAATAACCTTCTTCTTAATCTTGGCATTCTTGAAGAACTTCTTGACAACACTCTGATAGACTATTAAAGGACCATCAATAAAATATTCCAGCCCGGATTCCTTGACAGAATCCATGACCCTTTGAACATCGGTCGACCCTTTGATCAAAGTCAACCTGAACAATGTGAACAAATAGTGCATTACCTCGTCCCATGATGAGATCTGGAAAACTAAGAAGTTTTTAGTAGAGAGAGAATGCAAAGATGGAGATATTTCAAGGAAATAATGAGTTGTGTTGAAAGAAAATATCCAAATGTCTTTATACATGGTGAGTGTGACGGTTAAGTTACTAAACCATCACACCTCATCGTACGGTTGTCATGAAAGGGCACCAAATTTTCCCTCCAAAATAAAGGCGGTAAAAGTTGGCGGTAAATTTAGGTAGTAACTTTTTGGAGGTAATGTAAATAAATTCGATGAGGTAAATTTTTAGCGGTTTAAAATAGAACTGAAATTACTAAATGCATAATAGAAATGGCTAAGTTAAAATATTACAGTCATAGAGCGATCAAGTTTGAAAATGCAACAACCGGTAGTGAAACAAAGAAACCGGTTGTTCATCAAATACAGGTACATAAAACACAAGCACATAAAAGATAACTTTAACGCCTAGCATCTGCCCCTTCAATCCAACTCTCCACAGATTCCCTAGTCAGCATATTGGTCGGGCTCACAAGTGAACCTGGACCGATGTGTGGGTAGAGATTTTGAAAGAGTCGGCTAAGATGAGGAACATAGCCGATTCATCTTCGGGAGGATATGATCATCATCTTCAAGTTGTCGAAGATGATAGAGGCCTAGTTGATTGGGGTGTTTAAGACAATGGAAACCATCATATCATAGAATTTTCTTGTGTGGAACCGATTACGTATCTAGCACAAGATAGATCTGCTGATGATATTATGAAGAATGTGGATGTGTGGGCTTAAGTTGGATTTGAGACCGTGGTTGTTGACCAATCTTAGGGAGTTGGAGAAGAAGAATGAAAATTCTTCGTTTGCATTTGTGAGAGGGAGGGGAAAATCCAAAAAACCTTCGGAAGGTAGATCGAAGAACTCAGAGAGAGATTCTTCATTCAAATGGATGATACCTTCTCCTATGAAGAATGCGATTGTATCATCCACCACGACGACGTGAGAAAAGAAATCAGAGACATCCCTTTCTAGAAGAAATTCAGAACCTTCTAGAAATTTTCTCAATCCGGATTGCTCGAGAGATTTAAAAACAACTAGGCTCAGGTTGGATTTGAGACCGAGGTTGTTGAACAGTCTTAGGGAGTTGGAGAAGAAGAATGAAAATTCTTCGTTTGCATTTGTGAGAGGGAGGGGAAAATCCGAAAAACCTTCGGAAGGTAGATCGAAGAACTCAGAGAAAGATTCTTCATTCAGATGGATGATACCTTCTCCTATGAAGAATGCGATTGTATCATACACCACGACGGCGTGAGAAAAGAAATCGGAGACATCCCTTTCTAGAAGAAATTTAGAACCTTCCAGAAATTTTGTCAAGCCGGATTACTCGAGAGATTTAAAAACAACTAGGCTCAAGTTGAATTTCAGACCGAGGGTGTTGACCAGTCTTAAGGAGTTAGAGAAGAAGAATGAAAATTCTTCGTTTGCATTTATGAGAGGGAGGGGAAAATCCGAAAAACCTTCGAAAGGTAGATCGAAGAACTCAGAGAAAGATTCTTCATTTAGATGGATGATACCTTCTCCTATGAACGATGCGATTGTATCATCCACCACAATGGCTTAAGAAAAGAAATCGGAGACATCCCTTTCTAGAAGAAATTCAGAACCTTCCAAAAAATTTCTCAAGCCGGATTGCTCGAGAGATTCAAAAATAACTTCCCTTGTTTTGTTGTTGGGAAAAGACAGGACCGAGTCAAAGTTAACAACTAGGGATGTTCGAAGAGCTGATTGGGACATGATGAAGATATGAAGTAGAAGGAAGATCTGAGTTTAGAGTGATACTTTGATAGGATCGGCGTAATCGATAGAGACGGGGGTCTGGCTATTGATGACGTCTTCGGATAAACGAGTTGATAGAAATCGTGTTAGGGATTAATATCACTTTCTATTTTTCACAAACCTCTTAATAACTGTTCAACGATTCAAGTGTGAAAACATTTGATAAGGTTTGAAGCTAAGAACCAAAGAATGAGAAGATGACAGAATGAAAATAACACAAGAGTTGTTTATGGATGTTCGGAGCAAACTCTCCTAAATCACCCCTTCTTCTAACTACCGGAAGGATTCACTATACGTTTCATAGAATCAAATGTTGTTGCACGACTAGCTCACTGTTGAACATAACAGACTTTGTTCAACTTACAGTATATTGAAGAATATCACTCAACTAGACAATACTTAGATTGTATCTCTCTCTTGATAAACACACAATAAAGCAAGATAGCAATTCGTGAGTAAATTCAGTGTTCAGAAAATGAGAGGTCAACATCTCTTTGTAATTCCAGCAATTGTGTCCAGCAGTTCTTCCGTTGTCCTTGAAGATCTTTAAATAAAGAGCAGATACCAACGGTCGAATCTTCTATAATGACACGTGGCAAACTTCCATTGGAACGCCTCCATAGTACACAGACTCTGAGCACCAGGATCGTGGCTGTACAAAAATGGTAGTGCGCCAAATATTCTTCTAGGATATTCCTGCAAGAAACAAGTAGTGGGAAGAATATTTGCTTATGTGGCATTGGATGATTTGTTGTAATTGGTTGTCGTACTGCTCTGCACGGAAAAGTGGAGAAGGAGTAGCATACAGCTAGTTGATCGTGGGTAGATGGATGCTAGCTTCAAGCAACTGCTTAAGCATGTCATTAGACATTTTTCAATTAGACTGACAAGTCTAATGAAATTAGACGTCCCCGTCATAATAGTAGGATCCATTAGACCACCTAGTCTAATAGGATTAGACGAAACATCTAATTATGTTTCCCTTCAGACTAATCTGAAGGAGTTAGACTACACGTCTAACTCTCATATGTTAGACGGCACATCTAACTACGTCTCCCTTCAGACTAATCTGAAAGAATTAGACTACACGTCTAACTCTCATATGTTAGATTTCACATCTAACTACGTCTGTTAGACTACACGTCTAACTACGTATCTTTTAGACTGCACGTCTAACTACCATCTGTTAGACTACACGTCTAACTACGTCTGTTAGACTACACGTCTAACTACGTATCTGTTAGACTACACGTCTAACTATGTTTGTTAGAATGCACGTGTAACTACGTATATGTTATACTGCACGTCTAACTACTTCTGTTAGACTGCATGTCTAACTACGTCTGTTAGACTGCACGTCTAACTATGTCTGTTAGACTGCACGTCTAACTATGTATCTGTTAGACTGCACATCTAACTACGTCTGTTAGACTACACGTCTAACTACGTATTTGTTAGACTGCACGTCTAACTACGTCTGGTAGACTGTACGATTAACTACGTCTGTTAGACTGCACGACTAACTACGTATCTTTTAGACTGCACGTCTAACTCAATGCGTCTAATAACTAATAAGTCTAATGAGCCTCATTTAGACTTAGTCTAATATAACATTTTTTCGATACACCTACACCAAAAACGATTAGACGGCTTAGTTTATGTTATATACCAACACATCATCAAAATTACACTAGTCAGAATAGTTTGACACTTAGTCAAAATAATTTGACCCAACAATTTATCCCTTTTTGATGATGATGTTAAAACTTCGCTCAATTAAAAGATTATATGAGTAATGCAGTAGATAACGACAGACTATTCATATGCCATAATCAGATAAACAAATAACTTAACTTGAAATGTCAGAAATATTTTTCAACAGAAAATATAAAAACATAGGCATTAATACCCAAAAACATCAAAAGATCAAACATCAAAACAACATCGAAAGGGTTGTTGAAGAGGAATTTCGACCAGTTGATGGCTACACCCGTTGTGATGGCCACCATTATTTCAAAGACTTTTGTACAGTAGAAGTAGGAGGAGTTTTTTGCAAGGAGGGATTTGAAGATGATTTCGTTGAGTAGGGCATACTCAACTTTCAAACAGTTACTCTTCTCGTGATACTCAACATGAAGGATTTCCTCTTCGAAAGTTTGATCTGTAAAGACATTCATCATTTCAGACAGAATCTCATTTGAGAAAGAAGGAAACTCATGGATTCCTTCGGTTGGGAGTCTGAAGAACATGCTGAATGTTTCTTCAGTGAAGCAGATGTCTTTGCCAAGTACATTCGCACGAATGTATTTACTTTGATAAAAGCTAGCAGTTTCGAAGAACTCATGAACAACTTGTTCGTGATAGATGTAGTGAGGGCGAAGAAACTTCTTCAGCCCAAAAACTTTCAATGATTCAAACATTTGAGCCATTTCTGGAATCGCTAAAGTAGAGAAAGATTCGAAGTCTACTTCTAGGGATTTTGGAGAGAAAGAAGCCATTTTAGCAAGATGAACACAAGAACTTGACGATTCGAATTCTAGAGAGTGAAACAAGGATTTAGGAGTACTCAACCATTTGAGTGACACCATTCATTAAATATAAGAGAGCTAACGTGTAACAATTAATATTTAATGATTATACCAACCGTCAAAAATTTAAGAAATCTATTCCCATGGAACACGTCTATCAATTAATATTAATCATGAAACTGCACAATCAATATTAAACCTATAGAAGAAAGTTATCATAAATTTTAGTCACTTTTGAAGAATTGAGAGACACATGTCTTCAATCTATTTGAGAAGTGACTGGTTTATTTTTGGCGGGAAAAGGTACATAAACAGATACATTTGCTGATGACAGCTGTCCCGATAGCCAAAAGATGAAAAGTCTAAGTACACAAGTAGTTAGACGTTTAATCTACTTTTCACATTCTTCACTTCTAATTGGGAAATCCGTCTATTAGATGCATGGGTCTATTAGACGCAAGCTTCTAATCACGTGTCTTATAAACGTCTAACGTCTATTAGACGTAGACGTCTAATTACGCATAAACATCACGTGCTAGACGTGTGTCTGGTTAGACGTGAAATTCCACTTGCTCTTGTCTTATAAAAACGTCTAACGTCTATTAGATATATACGTCTAACCGCGCAAGTTAATTAACCAAGACATGAGTTCCGGAACGAAGATAAAACTGCTTGAGTAGACGTACGTCTAAGTAGTTATGCTTCTTAAACTCCTAGTTTATTGGACGTATTGAGACCTTTGTCTTCTTGTCTATCTAGTTACGTTTTGAACAACATGTTCCCCCTAAGTTTGTTCACATAACAACATCAATCAAGATCAACAAGTCCTAAAACATTTCTAAAGTGAGAAAACTTAGCTTCGGTTAGAGGCTTTGTGAAGATGTCTGCAGTTTGTTGATCTAAGGGAAATACTCAAGACAGATCTACTTCTGATTGACATGCTCTCGGATGAAGTGATGCCTGATTTCGATGTACTTTGTCCGAGAATGCAAAACTAGATTATAGGTGATTGCGATAGCACTAGTGTTGTCACAGAAAATTGGAGATTCTTCAGCGTCAATCTCATAGTTCTTAAGCTGTTGTTGAACCCACAAAAGCTGAGAGCAACAACTATCAGCTGTAAGGTACTCTACTTCAATTGTAGACGTGACAACCGACATCTGCTTCTTGCTGATCCATGAGATAAGACGATCTCCAAGGAACTGAGAAGTTCCACTCGTGCTCACTCTATCAATTTTGCACCCTACATAATCTGCATATGAGAAACTAGTTAAATTGAAACTGGAATCCTTCGGATACCACAGTCCCACATTTTGAGTTCCCTTTAAATATTTCAGAATGTCAGTAATAAAATGAGAAAGTTTAGGATTAGCCTGGATCTTCCACAGACACCAACAAAAAATTGGATATCTGGTCTATTGGCTGTAACATAGAGTAGTGACCCAATAAGACCTCTATAGGCTGTGACATCTACACTTTGACCACCATCATCTTTGTCCAATTTACTTGAGGAGCTCATTGGAGTGGCTGCAGCAGAGCAGTTCTCCATCCCAAACTTCTTTATTAACTCTTGGATATACATGGCCTAATTGATGAAAGTTCCTTTTTCCAACTGACGAACTTGAAGACCGAGGAAAAAAGTTAATTCTCCCATCATGCTCATTTCAAATCTTTCCTGCATCAGCTTGGCAAATTTCTCACATAATTTGGGGTTAGTTGATCCAAATATAATATCATGCACATATATTTGAACTAGCAAAATATGAGTGTCTTTAGTGAATCTAAACAGTGTTTTGTCCACAGTTCCAATAAAAAAATCATGATCAAATAGAAATTCAGTCAAAGTGTCATACCAAGCTCTAGGAGCTTGTTTCAAACCATATAAAGCTTTATCAAGTTTAAAAACATGATTTGGTAAAGAATGATCTACAAAACCAAGAGGTTGCTCAACATAAACATCTTCATTTAATTTACCATTTAAAAATGCACTTTTCACATCCATTTGAAAAACATTAAAATTCTTAAATGATGTATATGCCAAGAAGATTCTAATTTCCTCAAGTCTTGCAACAGGTGCAAAAGACTAATCAAAATGGATACCTTCCTCTTGTCTGTATTCTTGAGAAACTAAACGGGCTTTGTTTCTAATAACTAAGCCATCTTCACTAAGCTTGTTTCTAAGGACCCATCTTGTTCCGATGTCTGACTGATCAGTCGGTCTAGGAGTTAGATGCCACACTTTATTTCTCACAAATTGGTTTAACTCCTCCTACATAGCATTGATCCAATCTGGATCAACCACTGCTTCACCAATTTTCTTTGGTTCAATTTGAGAAATAAATGTAGAATTGGACATTTCATCCATCAATTGACGTCTTGTCCTTCAAGGAGAGAAAGGATTTCCGATGATCAATTCTGGTGGATGATTCTTGTTCCATCTGAAGTTGGATCCGAAGGGATTTGTCATCTGAACAGGTGACTTCGCGACGTCTAAACTCTCAATCGTTTGTTCAACAGGAGTTTGTACGTCTGGTTGAATTTCAACCGGATCATCCACAAGATCAGACAATGAAATCCGTTTATCCAGAGCTTCTTCCTTACTTACAAACTCATGACTCATCGCTTCTAATTTGTTTGCAAGGTCGATGGGATCGATGAAGTTACTCTTAATAGGCTCATCAAAGATAACATGAAGGGATTCCTCAACAGTTTGAGTTTTGTTGTTAAATAATCTGTAAGCCTTGCTTATTGAGGAATATCCCAACATGAATCCAGTATCTGATTTGGCATCAAAATCGGTCAAATAAACCTTTCCATTGTTATTAATAAAACATTTACACCCGAATAATTTGAAGTATGAAATTGCGGGAATTCTCCTGTAATACAGTTCATAGGGAGTTTTATCAAAACGTTTGTTAATTATTGACCGATTTTGTGTGTAGCAAGTTGTGTTTATGGCTTCTGCCCAGAACCTTTGAGGTACGTATGATTCAGCTAGCATGGATCTCGTAAATTCCTTCAAAGTCCTCACTCTTCTCTCAGCAATGCCATTCTGCTGTGGATTTATGGCGCTAGACAACTCGTGCTTAATCCCAGACTCCTCAAGATAAGTGGAAAGGTATCTGTTTGTGAACTCAGTTCCCTAGTCACTTCTAATGCAAACAATATTCAAAGATTTCTGATTTTGAATTCTTTTAAATATTATAATCAAATTTTCAGCAGTTTTATCCTTTGATGGTAAAAATTCTACCCATGTAAATCGTGAAAAATCATCAATAACAATTAGGGAAAATCTCATTCCTCCTAGGCTCTTTACAGGAATTTGACAAACAGATCCATGTGTAACAATTCTAAGTAGCGTCTGGATTGAGATTTCCCTTTACTTTTGAACGATGATCTGCCTTGTTTGCCTAACTGGAAAGCAGAACATACCTTGTCCTTAGAAAACTGCAATTTAGGTAATCCAATAACTAAATTGTTTGAACAAATGTTGTTGATGGTTTTAAAATTCAGATGGTTTAACTTTTTATGCCATAACCATTTCTGGTCATTCTTGGCAATCATGCACATAGGATCAGATGATTCTTTTTGCCAATTCATTTTATATGAGTTTTCTACTCTACTACCAGTTAATAAAGTATTACCATGTTGATCCTTAACTAAGCATGCATGAGGTTGAAAATCAACTGACAAACCATTATTACATAACTGACTAATACTAATCAGGTTATAGCACACATTGTCAACAAGTTACACATAATTAATGGTTAGATTACCATGGATAATCTTACCCTTACCCATGGTCTTACCCTTCTTGTTATCACCAAAGGTGATCTTAGGTCCAAAACAATCTATTATATCAGTGAGAAGCCGTTTGTTTCCTGTCATATGCTTGGAACAACCGCTATGAAGATACCATACAGATTCTTCGAGACCATCATTCACTTATAGCTACACAAAATAATATTTACAATCGTTTGGTACCCACATTCAATTGGGTCCTCGGTCAATCAGTCCATTAGGAATCCATATTTGAGTTATTTTGATGGATTTCCTATTTTGTGTTGTGATTAATGCGTATGTTTTTGACTTAGCAGACGCCTTCCTACTAGCCACTGATCCCATAGTCTTTGAAGATGATTTTCTTTTAAAATTCTTGACTTCTTGCCAAGTTTTAGATTGCCAGACTTGCTAGCTGCTTCTAACTTATTTTTCAGCCAGCTAACAGTCGGCGGAACATAAGTTATTTCATTCTTGAAAACTAATTCATCATGAATTGGATCAGATTTACTGTTAGTTAAACTCCCTTTGACAAAGTTTATAGACTTAAACTTGTCAGTTGCTGAGTTTGACTTTTTGCAGGGTTGGTTTGGGTCATTGCCATCAAATCCTAAACAGGATCTAGATCCAACAGGTTTCAACAGACTAATCTGATATTTGACAACTTCTATAGACCTCGTACAAGCACCAACAATATAGTTTAACCTTTTGTTTTCAGAAGATAGAGTTTGAATCTGTTCCTTGAGCATTTCATTCTCGGATGAGATCTCTACTACTTTCTTTTCAAAAATATTTGATTCAGAAGTTTTGTGTGAAGAAGAAGTATTGGCCTCATATTTTACTTTCATTTCATAAAAAGAATCTGATAACTTCTTGTACTCAATGGCCATTTAATTTAGTGCAGTAGTTAACTCTTCGTTGGTAACTTCTGTTGTAGAGACATCATTTACCTTGGATTGATCGTCTGCCATCAAGCATGTTACAGTTTCAGTATCCTTTTCAACAGGAGAATTCTCTGAATCGCTGTCTGCCCATTTGGATTTGTTTTCTACACACATGAAAACTTCATGGTCCTTCTGATTCTGATTCTTCTTGGTTTGAACATTTCAACCATAGATCTGAGTCAGCTTCTCCCATATTTATTTAGTAGAGGAACAAGACTTGATCTCGTAGAATATGTTCATGTTGATCGATTGATACAAAATATTTTTTGCCAAATTGTCTAGGTTATTGGTCCTCTTATCTTCAGTGGTTCACTCACATCTTGGCTTCAAAATTTTTATGGGACCATCGGTAATGACACTCCACATGTCACAATCAAGAGCAACCAAGTGAGCTTGCATTCTCATCATCCAATAGTCATAGTTATCTCTCGACAGAATACGGATCTCGTTGATGATAGACATGATTCAGGTTCTTGGTGCTTGAGAATAGAAACAGGGATCTAATACCAATTGATAGGATTGGTGTAATCGATAGAGACAGGGGTCTGGCTATTAATGACGGCTTCAGATAAACGAGTTGATATAAATCCTGTTATGGATTAATATCACTTTCTATTCTTCACAAACCCTTGCAAACTCTTGAACGATTCAAGTGCGAAAACATTTGCTAAGGTTTGAAGCTAAGAACTAAAGAATGAGAAGATGACATAATGAAAATAATACAAGAGTTGTTTATGGATGTTCAGAGAAAACTCTCATACGTCACCCCTTCTTCCAACCACGGGAAGGATTCACTATACGTTTCTTAGAATCAAATATAGTTGCACGACTAGTTCACTGTTGAATAGAACAAACTCTGTTGAACTTTGATTCTCTCTCTCTCTTGATAATATCACGCAGCTAGACACACAGTATAAAAAGAAAACAATTCGTGAGTAAATTTAGTGTTCAGCAATTGATAGGTCGATATCTCTGTAATTCCAGCAATTGTGTCCAACAGTTCTTCTGTTGTCCTTGAATATCTTTAAATAGAGAGAAGGTACCAACGGTCGAATCTTCTATAATGACACGTGGCAAACTTCCATTGGAACACCTTCATAATACACAGAATCTAAGCACCAGGATCATGGCCGTACCAATCTAGTAGTGCGCCAAATATTCTTCTAGGATATTCTTGCAAGAAACAAGTAGTGGGAAGATTATTTGCTTACGTGGAAATGGATGATTGGTTGCAACTAGCTGTCGTAATGCTCTGCACGGAAAAGTGGAGCAGGAGTAGCATACAACTAGTTGATAGTGGGTAGACGGATGCTAGCTTCAAGTAACTGCTTAAGCATGGCAATTTTTCAATTAGCCTGACAAGTCTAATGAAATTAAAGGTCCCCGTCCTAATAGCAGGATCCATTAGACCACTTGGTCTAATAGGATTAGACGACACATCTAATTATGTTTCCCTTTAGACTAATCTGAAGGAGTTAGACTGCACGTCTAACTCTCATTTATTAGACGACACGTCTAACTACGTATCCCTTCAGACTAATCTGAAGGAGTTGGACTGCACGACTAATTCTTATCTGTTAGACTACAGGTCTAACTACGTCTGTTAGACTGCACGTCTAACTACGTATCTGTTAGACTGCACGTCTAACTACCATTTCTTAGACTGCACGTCTAACTACGTCTATTAGACTACACGTATAACTACGTCTATTAGAATGCACGTCTAACTACGTATCTGTTAGACTGCACGTCTAACTACGTCTGTTAGACTGCACATTTAATTATGTATCTGTTACACTGCACGTCTAACTATGTCTGTTAGACTGCACATCTAACTACGTATCTGTTAGACTGCACGTCTAACTACGTCTGTTAGACGGCACATCTAACTACGTTTGTTAGACTGCACGTCTAACTACGTCTGTTAGATTTCACGTCTAACTATGTATCTGTTAGACTGCACGTCTAACTACGTCTGTTAGACTGCACGTCTAACTATGTATCTATTAGATTGCACGTCTAACTACGTCTGTTAGACTGCACGTCTAACTACGTATTTGTTAGACTGCACGTCTAACTACGTCTATTAGACTGTACATCTAACTACGTCTGTTAGACTGCACGTCTAACTACGCCTATTAGACTGTACATCTAACTACGTCTGTTAGATTGCACTTCTAACTACGTATCTATTAGACTACACGTCTAACTACATATCTGTTAGACTGCACATCTAACTCAATGCGTCTAATAGCCAATTAGTCTAATGAGCCTCATTCAGACTTAGTCTAATATAGCATGTTTTCGATACACCTGCACCAAAAACGACTGGACGACTTAGTTTAAATTTTATACCAACACATCATCAAAATTACACTAGTTAGAATACTTTGACCCTTAGTCAAAATAATTTGACCCAACATACTTGAAGCAAGAGTGTTGTAATTTGGATGGAAGGAAGTTTCTTTTTAAATAGGCGGTTGTTTTCAAAAAGCATTTAAGATTTTCATTAAATGGGGAATCTGTCCGTTATGAAGTGTCTTGTTTTATTTCCAAAAAAAAGTTACTTTTTGAGTCTAGGGAAGGAGTTACTTTTTCAGAAGAATATCTTGGGAAGGTGCAAGAGGGACTGACAAAGTAACATGTCAAATTTTAAAACGCATGCGTGAGAATATTTATGAAAACTGACCGATTTTTGAATTGACCAATTTTTGATAGGAGAAGCGACAGATTCTCCCTGAGATTATGCCTGGTTTAAAAATTATATATGTTTTTTTTAAATTAACCATATTGAAAATAGATTCGAAATATATTCAAACCCATAGTTTATTGAAAGGATAGGTAGTACATAATCGAGTAACCGATATGAGATGCAAAATTATCGGTTTACATTTAAAATGCATAAAGAAGTGTTTGATTCAAGGATTAATTATTTGGGGGGGGGGGGGTCCAATAGCTGTGTTTCTTCTAATTCTTTCTTTGTTTACCCGGTCGATGAATGCGTGGATTCTTTCCTTGGTAAAGAGTTGGTTGGGATATAGAATGGCTCCTCGACCGAGGAAGATATCGATGTCGAAGAATAGACCGCACAGCTGGGGAGTGTATCCGCTCATTCTTCCGTTTAAGGAGATCATCTTCTTCAGATTGTTGAAGATGATCTTGAACCAATTTACCAGAGTGCCTTCGGTTATAGCAACCATCATCTCGAAGACCTCCTGGGAATATGTTTGAGTAGTATTCTTGGAAAGAATGCTTTTACTAATGACCTCACTCAAAATCTGGAATTCACATTGAAGAGAGCTTTTGGCACCATAGGTGTCGACCGGAGACAAGGTTCCGGAGAAATGATGGCGCATCTCATTGATGAGCATGGGTGAAAAGAAAGATCGGTGAAAATTTCAGTAGGTAGTTCTCAACTATGTGCGAAATCTATCTCGCTGAAGACGAAAGATTGACCTTGGATTTCGGCAAGGATAAGATCCTCCTGAATTATCTTGGCAGTGTTGAAAAATTCGAGGACTACATTATAGTTTATGGCATACCTATCTTCTAAGAATGGTCTCAGACCGGAATACCCAATCTGTTGGAAAGTTGAGGAAATCTCAAAGTTTTCACTTTGAGAGATTGATTCGAAGTCGGCTAGAAGGATTGTGTTTGAGAGAGAGCGAGACATTTTGAAGAGTAGTTTCCTTGTGTTTGATAGAATGTGATTTGAGAAGATGAAGGATGTGCTATTAAATAGCCAATGAATCGGTTTACATATCTAGTTACAATCTAAGTATATTTAGATTTTAATGATGGTTATTGCAAAATAATTAATGATGAAGGGCATGTTTATTATATTTTTACGAAATACTATTTTAGTGAATATGTCAATCTTTCTTTTGAACAGTGATAGACATAGGTCTTCACGTTGTTTGAGGTAAGACTGTTTCATTTTCCAAAAAATTCAAGCATATATGACAAAGATTGTCCAGTTGTCCCATGTTGATTGAGAAATAAAATTACCGAATTTATAGTGTAAGTAATCGGTTGACTTTTTATGACCGATTTTATAGAGATAGGTTATTCAGTTATGAAGAAATACCACTTCCGCTTGAAGCATGAAGTTATTAGGCGGCACTTATTCAGTTTAGAGAATAACTCATCTTATATGACCGATTCACTTTGACCGCTCAATTTATTTACAGTTATTTCGGTATAGTAGTTTAACCAATATCAACCGAAGACAACTGACCGATTTTATATACTTGATTTTCTTTCCTTCTGATCTTTTATGCACATAAGGAATGTCAATATTTGACCGGTTTTTAAATATAATGCAGATTTCAAAAATCCGATCAGTTCTTTAATAGACACTGAGAACATGATTTAAGAAGCGACAACTTCTTCCTGAGATCATTCCCGATTTTTCATGAATGCAAGTTATGAGAAAATGATGTTTTTCTAGAAGCATTCTAGAGAATTTAAGGAATAAGTTGACTGCTATCAGCAAGTCCCAAAATAGTTCTAAAATAAGAGAAATTAGCTTCCTTAGTGGCTTTGTAAAGATGTTGGCCACTTGTTGTTCGGTTGAGACATACTCCAGCCGGATATGCTTCTGATGCACATGCTCTCGGATGAAATGATGCCTAATGTCAATATGCTTGGTTCTCGAATGCAACACCAGATTATATGTTATCGCTATTGCACTGGCGTTGTCACAAAAAATTGGAGATTCGTTAGCTGTAATACCGAAGTCCCTCAGTTGCTGTTAAATCCATAGAAGCTGAGCACAACAACCACCAGTTACAAGATACTCTACTTCTGATATTGAGGCTGCAACTGAAGTTTGCTTTTTGCTATACCAGGAAACAAGTCGGTCACCTAAGAACTAGCATGTCCCACTAGTACTCTTACGGTCGATTTTATAACCTGCATAATCTGCATCAGAGTAACTCGTTAGATTGAAACTGGAATCCTTCGGATACCACAGTCCCACATCTTGAGTCCCTTTTTAATATTTTAAAATTGTTTAGCTGTAGTGTAATGAGATTCTTTAAGATTAGCCTGGAATCTTCCACATACTCCAACCGCAAACAGAATGTCCTGTCGACTAGCTTTTATGTATATGAGTGATCCGATTATTCCACGATAGGCTGTGATGTCTACTCCTTGATCGTCTTCATCCTTATCCATCTTGATTGATGAGCTCATAGGCTAGGATGCATGGGTGCTTCGTTTCTGTAGCGCACTGCGCACCGGGTGCTTCGGGAGTGCGGGGGTGCGGTTGGGAGTGCGTATGGGGTGCGCCACATGGCGTATCCCAAAATCGAAGGTGAGGGGTGCGCGGGGGTGCGGGAATGACATATTCAGTAAATATGAGTTCCAAAATATTAAAAAAACCCCAAATTAAAAAACCCCCCAAATATTAAATATGACTATGAGCCCCCAGCCCCCAAATTAATCAGGAGGTGAGAGCACAAGTGGATGGCGAAATTCCAAGAGCATTTTATTCAGGGGTTACCTTTCCATTTTGCTAGAAATCCCCACTACATCAAGAACGAATGAACATTACAAGCAAGGGAAATAAAGGTTGTGGGATGTAGGAGGTGACCGATTTGATCCGCTTGATGGTACCGAAGAACTTGAAATATCTAGCCTTTCACTAGATGAGCCGGAGTTTGAAGTAATGTTTTTACAAGATGATTAAGACTGTTGGCAATATGGAAGTCAGATTGTAACTTTTTGTACTTATAATTTATATAATTATATAATTATATTTTATATGACGTATCCCCGCACCCGAATCCTTGTTTTTTAAATTTTGCTGAATCGGCGTATCCCCGCACTGCGCACCCGCACTCACGCACCTGTATCCGTGCTTCCTAGCTCATAGGAGTGGAAGCTGCAGAGCAGTTTTCCATCCCAAATTTCTTTAACAACTCATTTGTATACTTGGATTGGTTGATGAATGTTCTTCCTTCGATCTGTCGAACCTGGAGACCTAGAAAGAAACCCAACTCCCCCATCATACTTATTTCAAACTTGTCAGTCATCATTTTCGAGAACTTTTCACATAACTTAGGGTCGGTTGATCCAAAATAATTTTATCTACATAAATTTGAACAAGTAAAATATGTTCCTTTTTCTCAAATTTAAATAGGGTCTTATCTACCGATCCTATAGTTAAGTTACGGTTGAATAAAAACTTTGTTAAGGTGTCATACCAAGCTCTAGGAGCTTGTTTTAAACCATAAAGTGATTTGTCTAGCCTATATACATGACTAATCAGATCAGAATTTTTGAAACCTGGAGGTTGCTCAACATACACCTCCTCACTTAATTCACCATTTAGAAATGCACTTTTATCATCCATTTGAAAGACTTTAAAATTTTTGAAAGCTGTAAATGCAAGATATATTCTAATTGCCTCTAGTATAGCCACATGAGCAAATGATTCTTCAAAATCAATGCCTTCTTCCTGTTTATATCCTTGGGCCACTAATCTAGCCTTGTTTCTCGTAACCAAACTGTTTTACTGAGTTTATTTCTGAACACCCATCTTTTTCTGATGACCGACTAATTTTTCGGTCTTGGGCTAATGCCATACTTTATTCCTATGAAACTAGTTTAATTCCTCGTGCATTGCTAAAATCCAATCGGAATTCAACAATGCTTCATTCACCTTTTCGGCTCAATTTATGATATGAAAGTGGAGTTTTCATATTCTTCCAACTGTTGATGCCTAGTTTGGATGGGTAGTGAGGAGTTACCTATAATAAGTTCAAGAGGATATTTTTGTTACATTTGAGATTCGGTCCAGAAATATCTTCTAAGTGACCGGTTATTTGATCAAGGTTAGAAAGACCGGTAGGATGAACAATGTCAAGCCAACCGATTTCCTCAATGGACACTGAGGTGTCAACTTCATGTTGTGAGGCACCTTGATCCGACTAAATCTCAGCATTAACCGTTTGATCATATACAAATCTTTTATAGACCGAAACCTCATTTGTTGTGTTGATCAAAGGATGATGTAGTGTTATTTTCATATAATTCATCAAAAACAACCTGAGAAGAATCTTCAACAGTTAAATTCCTAGTATTGTACACTCTATGCTTTACTAACTTTCGAATAACCTAGCATTATGCCAACATCGGATTTTGCATCGATAGCGGTCAAATAATTTTTGCCATTGTTATGAATATAACACTTACAGCTAATGATCCTAAGATACCAGATGTTAGGGACTTTGTCATGGTATACTTCAAACGGGGTTTTGTTAAAACGTTTATTTAGCATGGATCGGATTTGAGTATAACATGCAGTGTTGATAGCCTCGGCCTAAAATGTTTGAGCAACACCCGAATCGGCTATCATGGATCTTGAGGCTTCCTTGAGAATTCGGTTTCTTCTCTCAACCAATCCATTTTGTTGAGGAGTTATAGCACTAGACAACTCGTGTCTAATCCCGGATTCCTCAAGAAATGCAGTTAATGTACTATTAGTAAATTTTGTACACCTATCACTTCTAATTTTATTTACATGTATTGATTTCTCATTTTGTACTCTCCTAAACATTTTAATCAGATTTGGAGTAGCTTGACTTTTATATACCAAAAATACAACCCAAGTATATATAGAATAATCATCAATAATTACCATGGTATAATGCATTCCTCCTAGGCTGGTGACCCTAACCGGTCCAAATAAATCCATATGAAGTAATTTTAAACATCGACTTGATTGAATATTTCATTTACTTTTAAAAGTAGATTTTATTTGTTTACCCATTTGACATACAAAACATATTTTATCTTTAGCAAATTTCATGTTAGGGATTCCTTGAACTAATTCTTTAGTGCAAGTGTAGTTAATTGTTTTGAAGTTCAAGTGGTTTAACCTTTTATGCCAAAGCCAATTTTGATCATTCTTAGCTATCATGCAAACCGAGTTATCACATTTAGTTTTCCAGTCTACTTTGTAAATGTTTCCTAACCTTTTTCCAGTTAGTAAGATACTACCTTGTTGATTTTTAACTAAGCATGCATGTGTATGAAATTCTACCGTATATCCTACATCGCACATTTGACTGATACTTAGCAGATTGAAATGCAAATTTTCAACAAGAAGTACATTGTTTATAGTTAGGTTGCCATGTATAATCTTACCCTTGCTCACAGCTTAACCTTTGGAGTTGTCACTAAATACTATTATTGAACTAGATTCTTGCACAATTTCGGTCAACAACCTGCCGTTTCCTGTCATATGCCTAGAACAGCCGCTGTCCAAGTACCATTCCGAATTCTCTAACCATTTAATCTGTTTGACATACAAAATTTAACTATTTACACCTTTTTGGTACCAATATTCACTTGGGTCCACGGTTAATTAGTCCTTTTGGAATCCATACTTTCATTAATCGGATGAGTTTCCCTGTGATAGTTTTAATAGTTCTACTTGTACCAAGCTTAACATCTCTCTGTCTACTTATGGTTACCTCATTAAGTCGTGGTGATATTTGATTGAATGAATATCTATCATACTCTATTCTAACCGGTCGGATGGCTTTCCTTCTCTCAGGATGAAGCCATCTTGAAGTGTCAGGTGGTCCTACATATGTTAGTTCCTTTACTAGTTTTGAATCGTGACATGTTTCAATGTCGGTTGATGAGCTCTTGACAAAGTTTATAAAAGGTAATTTGTCTTTACTGAGATTCAACCCTTGGTTGGAAGGTTTAGGTTTACCTGGATTATAGTGGTTATAGCCTAGACCGAATTTACAGTTATATGGTCTTTGATGACTCGTCATCTAATTCACAACATCTCCAGATCTCTTCCATGCAGCCATCGCATATTTAGTTCGTTCATTTTCTTCGGTCAAAAATTAAACTATCTTCTTGAGCTTCTCGTTCTCATAGGATAGTTCAATTATTGCAACGGTTTGAATTTCACTCGGTTCACCGATCTCAGTTTGACTCGGTTCACCGGTCTGAAAGTTCAATCGGGTCGGTACAAGAGTTGATAAGTGCTTATACTCAATGACCATGTCATTAAGTGCAGTAACCAAATCTTCTAGGGTAAATTCTTCACAGAAAAAGTCAAATACATGTTCTTCATTTACCATGAGACAAGAGATCCCTTCATTATCACTTTCTGAATTGGTATGTGCCCATTGGCTCCCACCATCATCGGCTATCAACGCTTTTTTAATCTCTTTGCCTTGACCTTTTTGCTGATGATCATCCCTCTGGTTGTGATTAGCTGGTTTTCGGTCATCTCTTCTCGGCTTTCTACACTCTAACATGTAATGACCTAAAGTATTGCAATTATAACATCGAACATTAGATTTATCACTGTAGATGTAGTTGTATGAGTTGGCTCTTCTTCATAAACTTTACAAATTTCTTTGCTAGCATGGCCATCGCATCTTCGCTGAACTGCTCGGCTGTTTTGACCGATACTGGAGCTGTTGGTTCCACCGAAGTCAATAGGGCCTTGGTAGTCATTGAAGTTGAGGCTTCATCTTCGATTTTGGACTTCATTTCGAACTCATATGCCATCAAATCTTCAAAAACATCATACAGTTTCATCTTGCCGAGGCTATTTGATTCCCTCATCACCGTTGTTTTGATATCCCAGACGTTGCGAAGAGATCTGATAGGATCGGCTTTATCAATAGAGACGGGGGTCTGGCTAAGGATGAAGGCTTATGAAAAACGGTTTGAAAGAAATCCTGTTGGGATTTAATTCGCTTTCTATTCTACGCAAACTTATGTAAACACTTGAAACGGATTCAAGGTGGAATTGTTTACTTGGGTTTGAAGCACAAAATGAAATATGAAAACATGACAGAAATGAAGAACATAGCAGTTTGTTTATGGATGTTCGGAGAAACTCTTCTACATCACCCTTCTTCCAACCACCGGAAGGATTCACTATAATATGGTTCGAATCAAATACATTTTACACACACACGTAGCTCACTATTGAACAGAACACTTTTTGTTCAATTACAAGATGAAGAATATCACTCAACTAAAGGTTTTTTGATTCTATCTCTCTCTTGATTCACACACAGTACAATCAAAAAGCAACTTCTCAGTATGAGTTCAGTAAGCAAGATGATTGAGTAGTTTCTCTCTCTTCAAAATCAGATTGCTTGTTCGTTGTATTCGCTTGTTCGTTCGGCTGATTCGTAAGGCGGATTTTCCGTGGTCCTTGAGATTTGTTAAAACTGAGCAGGAGCTAACGGTCGAATCTTCAAGAATGATACGTGGCACTCTTCCATTGGAAAGCATCCATTGTACATAGCAGGTTCTGAGCACAAGGATCGTGGCCGTACATCACTGGTAGTGCGCCGAATATTCCATCAGGGATGTACCTGCATAACAAATAATGTAAGGAAAATTATCTTACGTGGCATTCCTTGATTGGATGCATATAGATATTGTACTAATCTTCACTATAAAGTGGAGCAGGAGTAGGTTACAACTATAGCACGTGGGTAGGTGAAATGCTAGATTCAAGCGTATTGCTTAAACTGAGCATTAGACGTATTTCAGTTAGACGGATTGTGAAAATCAGTCTAACGAAATAAGTCATCTCCTTCTAATAGAAAAACGTCTATTAGACCACCTGGTCTAATAGAATTAGACTCGCGTCTAATTATCCAATAACCATTAGACTGCACGTCGAACTCCACTGATTAGACTGCACGTCTAATTCCGGTTCTACCTCGGACTTGTCTGAAGGAGTTAGACGCACGTCTAACTTTCACTAATTAGACTACACGTCTAATTATCCAATAACCATTAGACTGTACGTCTAATTCCGGTTCTACCTCATACTTATTTGAAGGAGTTAGACGCATGTCTAACTTTCACTAATTAGACTACACGTCTAATTACCCAATAACCATTAGACTGCACGTCTAACTCCAATGAGTTAGATTGCACGTCTAACTCTACTGAGTTAGACTGCACGTCTAATTCCGGTTCTACCTCAGACTTGTCTAAAGGATTTAGACGCATGTCTAACTTTCACTAATTAGACTACACGTCTAATTATCCAATAACCTTTAGACTGCACGTCTAACTCCACTAAGTTAGACTGCATGTCTAATTCCGGTTCTACCTCAGACTTGTCTGAAGGAGTTAGACGCACGTCTAACTTTCACATTCTAATAGACTACACGTCTAACTCCACTGAGCTAGATTGCACGTCTAATTCTGCATAAATTAGACTACCCGTCTAATTGCAGATATATTAGACTACACGTCTAACTCCGATGAGTTAGACTGTACGTCTAATTCCGAATATCAATTAGACTACCTGTCTAATTACAAACATATTAGACTTACGTCTAATTCCGTGTATTCATTAGACTTATGTTTAATTCTTTACATTCATTAGACTACACGTCTAACTCCGATGAGTTAGACTGTACGTCTAATTCAATGCATTAGACTTACGTCTAATTCCGTGCATTCATTAGACTACACGTCTAACTCCGATGAAATAGACTGTACGTCTAATTCTATGCATTAGACTTACGTCTAATTCCGTGTATCTATTAGACCATCCGTCTAATTACACGTCTATTAGACTACACGTCTAACTCTGATGAGTTAGACTGTAAGTCTAATTTTATGCATTGAAAGCCAAAATCGGTCTAATGACCCTTATTAGATCCAAGTCTTATGACATATTGTTTCAATACACCTGTATCAAAACTCATAAGTTATTTCATCATCAAAATCTCAGTGGTTAATTATTTCAACACTTAGTCAAAATAATTTGACCTAACAATTTCCCCCTTTTGATGAAGAAATTGCAAACCTGCATACATATATCAAAACATGCATTCATCATATAAATAAACAAAAACCTTGTTCACTTACATCATTCATCCAAAACCAATATTCGAAAAACCATCAAAGAGAATTGTTCAGTAGAGTTAAATAAAGTACAAGAAGAGAGATCAGTGTTCTTCCCTTTTAACTTGAGGATCGGTTGAACTCATTTCTTGACCAGGAAGCATGTTGAAGAAGGGAGGATAGCCGCGACCACCACGACCGCCTGCATTTGATCTTCCACCGCGTTTACCACCACCGGCACACCCACCTTGATCAACATTTGATAGCCTACTCCGGCCACCACCACTTCGACTTCCACGCTCACCACCGCTTCGACCTCCACCTCTCTTGGTTGGCCTAGGATTGTCATCAGTGCTTGGAGCTCGCATGGATCTTGTGCCGGTTGACACACCATCGTTTCTTCTACTTGACTCACCTTGAGCTGGTCGAGATTGAGCACTTTCAGCCTTGGCCTTTGCATCCTCCTTTGCTTGAAACTTCCTAGTAATGGAATCAGCAAATTTCTGACGTTCATTATCATTTCCTGCTCAAACACCCCTGAATTTCCACCATCTGATTCTTCACCAGACAAAATTCTTCCAAGGTTTCCTTGTGGCGTTCATCATTGAATTGTCTTTCAATATCAAAGAACTCGGTTTGACGATTGACAAGTTGCTTTTCAAACTTTGAGAAGTTTTCATTTGCGATATGAGTCTAATATGTGTTTTTCTTCAAAGTGTTATCCAGCTCAGTAGAACCGTGAAAATCTTGTTAAAGCTCTCTCTTTCTTATTCCTTTGAGATCATGGCCTGAGATATGGTCTTCTGAATCGATGAAAACATAGACCTCAAAGATCTTAACACTTTGTTTCTTCCGGCAGATGACTCTTCATGAGAGGAGATTTCTTCAGATTCTGCTGCCATGCTTTGAATAGGCTCAAAGTTTGTATGAATCTTCAACGATTGCTCCGGCTGATTCATTTCGGCATTCTTAGCTGACAGGTTGAGGGAGGAATGAAATGTCGACTTTCTCTTTTAGAAAAGATCTCAGTGACTCCCCATAAACAAAGACTTAAGAATATTCTCGCTCTTCTTCTTCAATTTCTTCTTCAGCTCTCTGAAATCTCTCAAGCAGATTTCCAAAGTAGTGAATAGGAATATTGATGTTTTCATGAACATTTCCCACAATTGTGTCGGGAAATAGATGGGGCTTCACAAAAGTTGCTTGCTGATCATGTTCCTCCTCAGATGAGGAACTTTCTTCTTCATCGACCTTCTCTTTAGAGGGTTCCCCCTCAGTTCTGGCAGTTTCTGGCTGAGTATCCTCGGACAATTTCTCTTGAATGGCCTCTGTTCTCGCAACAGGGGTCATTATCACATTTTCTTCAATAGGAGCTTTAAAAGCCTCCTTAGTCACATCTTCTATGAGAACTTCTTCTTCATTTGTCTCAAGAGCTTGTTCAGGCTCTTGGACAATCACATTTTCTTCTTCTTCTTCATTCTGACATTCTTGAAAGGGTTGATCTAGAATGCGTCTCTCTTCGACAGAAAGATTCTCGAATTCGATCAAGAGAGCAGCATCTAGCTCATCAACATCATTATCAGGATCTGGAATATCCATAGCTTCTTCTTCATTGAGAGGTTCTGCTCCAGAGCAATCGGCGCCATGAATGTGTCTAGAAGCAACATAGACATAACTATCCAGAATATCGTCCAGCTTTTTCAATACCTTCATTTCAACATCAGCTCCTTTCACATCAGGATTGAAATTAGCTTTCCTAGCCTCGAATATTGGAAAAAGAGCTTTTCAAATATGCAAGCTTCCACCAGTTCTCTTTTCTTCTGAGCCTCACCAACTTCTTAAGTTCTTGCCCATTTTAAAACATTCTTCTCGTTTGCCACCCTCTTCTTCCATTCTTTAGTTATAGCAGCGTTTGACAAAGAATCGTTGTACTTGGAGGACAGCCTCTCCATGGACCAAGATTCATAAATTCCCAATTTCTCAGCAATAAGAACTTTAACTTGATCTAAAATGAGGTCAACGATTCCTGTTGCCTACGATACCTTTTCAAGAACTTGAATTGCAATAGATTTACCTTTTCCGATAACCTCTACGGGTTTTGGAGCAGGTCTTGGTTCACCGATAACGATTCCATCTTCCCATTTTCTGGAACGCAACAGTTCGAACGCAGATTGTGGTTTCTTACAAAGCTCAGCTAGAAGCTCCATACGAACAACTTTCCTAGCTACCAATGAATCTTTAGGAACTGGAATAATGGGTTCACCAGCAACAAGGGTAAGAACAATACCTTGTTCTGGTTGCGATGACTCTGTAGCACCGGCGGCTACAGGATCAGTTTGAACAACATGAGATTCAATCCTGTCAATAGTTTCATCATTTGGACTTGCTGACTCAACAACAGGCCCTTTAGCAGATTCTCTCAAAGGAGAGAATATAGATTCAGCTTGTTCCACTACGGGAACATCAAATTTAGGCACAGCGGCCAAAGATTTAAAAGACTTCACCTTTGCAGATTTAGATGCTCGGGGCGCCCTTGTCTTCTACTCCTTTGAGGCACAGGACCTCGAAGGTTTCCTCAAAAAGGTTGAGGGAGTGGATAATGATGACATTAGAGTTGCAGGAAGTACGCCTGGACCTTGCTTCAATCTTGAATCAACGGATTAAGGGGCCTTCTTGTTTGGACTTTTCAGACTTGAGGAACTGGCCTCCGATTCGTTTACAGTTTTCGTTCTCTTTGCCCCTGTTGACAGAACAGAAGTAGAGGGCTTTGATCGGGTAGAAGGTTTTCCACCGGTCTGGTAACTAGAAGCACCAGATGCAGATTCAAGGTTTCTCTTCAACCTCGTCAGCGTGCTAGCCACCGTAAGAGTAGTAAATACTCTTGGAGAGTTGATCTGCACCGGTTCACCAACAGGAACCCCTAAATGCTTCAACAAATGACTCAGTTGAGCCGCATATGTTATACTTTCTTTTTTTCGTTTGACTGATAGAGTGCACAAGTTCTGGAAAAGGGTATGAGCCCAGTTTACCTGGATCCCCTTCGAAATAACACATATATAGTCAAAACGGTCTTGACTATAGAGATTGAACGAACTAGCTTTCCCCTTTAGCGCCTTCGCAACCACGTCGTTCAGAAGAATGAAATGCGGTTTGAATACCTTCTGGAATCCATTCACATGGATCTTCGAACCGTCTGCAGAAAAGGTTGTATTCATCTCCTCCATGATTTCTGAAGAGAGAACCAAGTCGAATAGATGACCCTCCGTCGGAAGTTCAAAGAACTCCGCATAAACTGCTTCGTCGAAAGAGAACTCCGTTCCGTTGACGGTTGCTACGATGGATTCACCCACCATAGTTGCCGTTTTGAAGAACTTACGAACTTCGTCTTTGTAGAAGATGAAAGGTCCGCCTAGATTCTTCCTTAACCCAGAATATTCTAGGGTTTGGAACATTTTCACCACCTCCGGTTGATCAAACGTATACACCAATGGAAAATCCACCTGCAAAGTATAGTGACCGAGAGTGATTTTCTTCACCATTTTCGAAAGAATATGAATCGACACAGGATTTCAGAGAGATTTAGTGAGAGAAATGCAAAGAAATCTAGGGTTCTTAGGAATTTTGAAGGATTGAAAACTTTCAAATTCATGCAGTAATGTCCTTATATAGATGGAAGACGGAAATACAGAATAACCGTCTATTCAAGGGGAATGGCCCATTAATAAATGTTAGACGTCCTTTTTCAAGAAGTCATCATTAAAAATGAGGGTATATCAGTCATTTTCTTTAAACTTGATAGACACGTGTGTTCATGTTATTAAGAGATGACTGTTTGATGTTTTGAGCGGGAAAAGAAGATAGCTCTCAACATGGGACAACTGTCCTTGATCAGTCTAATCGGCACGTAGTTAGACGTTTTTCTTACTCCACAAATCCATATAACACAACGTCTATTAGACGTATGAGTCTATTAGACGCATAAGTCTAATTCCGTGTTTATAGAAATCCGTCTAATGTTTATTAGACGTGTATGTCTAATTCCGCATAAACACCACGTGTTAGATGTGTGTTGATTAGACGTGAGCATCCTTTTGCTCAAGACGTAAGAAACGTCTAACATCTATTAGACGTGTCCGTCTAATCGCGTAGGTATAACACCTCAACATATAGACTTAGATGTATGAATTATGAGCAAAAATACGTCTAAGTACACACTGTTTCTTTTAGACATCCTTGTCTATTTAGACCGATTAAGGATATTCGTCTAGAGAGTATCTTTACTTTAAAAGTAATTTTTCCCCCTCATTATGAATATAGACATTAGAGTTTTAATAAACAATTTTTGTGGTCCAAAGACCAAAAACATTTTTAACAAATAAAAACATTTATTCTTCCAGTATGGAAAATGGCATTGTTGATCTTCCAAGCTGTGTACTCAGAGGAGTACTCTTCTAGGTTCCTTCCTGCGATCCTCCTGCATCACCTACAAAATAAACTATTTACACATTTTGGTACCCACACTCAATTGGGTCCTCGATCAATTAGTCCCTTAGGAATCCATATTTGAGTTATTCTGATGGACTTCCCATTTTGTGTGGTGATTAATGCATATGATTTTGACTTAGCAGATGACTTCCTGCTAGCCACTGATCCTTTAGCTTTTGAAGAAGATTTTCTTTTAAAACTCCTTGACTTAGAGTTAGGTTTTAAATTACCAGACTTATTAGCCTTTTCTAGCTTATTCTTAAGCCAGCTAACAGTTGGCGGAACATAAACTATTTCATTTTTAAAAGCAATTTCTTCATGAATAGGATCAGATTCAATATCAGTCACACTTCCTTTAACAAAACTTATTGGCTTAAGTTTTTCATTTGATTTTGACTTTTTACATGACAGATTAGGGTCATTTCTATCAAATCCCAATCTGGATCTAGATCCAGTAGGTTTCAACTTGCTGATCTGATATTTGACAGCATCACCAGACATTGTCCATGCACAGACAACATAGTTAAGCCTTTTGTTTTCAGATGAAAGAGTTTGAATCTGTTCCTTGAGCATCTCATTCTCAGATGAGATCTCTTCAATCTTCTTTTCAAAATCATTTGACTCTTCCCTTTTAGACAGATTTGGTTTACTTAAATCTGATGAAGATTTAGTTTCATTTAGAGATTCTGCTAACTTTCTGTACTCGATGACCATGTCATCTACTGCAGCTACCAGTTGTTCCCTTGAAAACCTTTCGGAAGAGAAATCAAATACCTCAGTCTCCTAAGATCCTTCTTCATCTTCTCTGGCCATGAAGCAGGCCACGTCTTCTTCATCACTTTCACTGGATGAAAAGTACGAGCCACGGCTACTTCCTCTGTTCTTTCCGTCACCAGTCATAAGAGCCTTCATCTCTTTTCCATCATCCTTGGCATCTTCACGCTTTGGTTTCCGGCGTTCCGATGCATAATGACCTTTAATACCACAGTTAAAACAAGTAACATTAGCTTTAGATTTTCTATTGTCATTAGAATTTGAAGAGTTTGAGTTAGAGTTGCTCTTCTTCATGAAGTCGCCAAACTTCTTCACAAAGAGAAACATGGCATCGCTGCTCAGCTGCTGAGCTGCCATCTTTACGTTCGGAGCGGTTGGTGGCTCTTCAGCAGTCACCAGCGCCTTGGAAATGATAACGGATGTGGGTTGATCTTCTTCCATCCTACTGTTCAGCTCGAACTCATAGGCCTTGAGGTCAGCAAATAGATCAAACAGAGAGATCTTGTTAAGATCTTTGGATTCTCTCATTGCTATAGTCTTTATGTCCCATTCTCTTGGAAGAGCACGCATGAACTTGATAGCAAGCTCTCGGTTGTTATAGGTCTTGCCTAGGATGGACAGAGAGGAGACGGTCTTGCTGAATCTGGTGTCGAAATCGTTCATTGTTTCACCAGGACGCATTTTGAAGCTGTCGAACTATTAAGTGGCAACTATGATCTTGTTTTCCTTGGTTTGCTCGTTGCCCTCACACAGTAGAGTGAGTCTATCCCAGACTTCTTTGGCAGTGTCGTATTCGATGATGTAGTTGAACATACTGTCATCGAGAGATCTGTACAGAACATCAAGAGCCATGTTGTTGAGGTTGTTTTGCATCTTTTCATCAGTGGTCCAGTCATCCTTCTCCTTATATATCTTGATAGGACCTTCTGTGCTAACTCTCCACATGTCATCATGAAGAAAAAGAGAGATGAGCACGAACTCTTTTCTTCCAAACAATGTAGTTTTCACGAGAGAATGTTGGAATGGCTGTACCAATAGCATCTTTGGGTATGGTCAACATATTCCAAGAAGGGCTTGAGAATAGAAACAGGGCTCTGATACCAATTGATAGGATCGACTTTATCGATAGAGATGGGGGTCTAGCTAAGGATGAAGGCTTATGAAAAACGGTTTGAAAGAAATCCTGTTAGGGATTTAATTCGCTTTCTATTCTACGCAAACTTGTGTAAACACTTGAAACGGATTCAAGGCGGAATTGTTTACTTGGGTTTAAAGAACAAGATGAAATATGAAAAGATGACAGAAATGAAGAACACAACATTTTGTTCATGGATGTTCGGAGAAATTCTCCTACGCCCCTTCTTCCAACCACCAGAAGGATTCACTATAATATGGTTCGAATCAAATACTGTTTCTATTAAACATAACACTTTCTATTCAATTATAAGATGAAGAATACACTCAGCTAAAGGTGTTTTGATTCTAGCTCTCTCTTGATTCACACATAGTACAATCAGAAAGCAGCTTCTCAGTATGAGTTTAGTAAGCAAGATGATTGAGTAGTTTCTCTCTCTACAAAATCAGATTGCTTGTTCGTTGTATTCGCTTGTTCGTTCGGTTGATTCGTTAGGCGGATTGTCCGTTGTCCTTGAGATTTGTTAAATACTGAGCAGGAGCTAACGGTCAAATCTTCCAGAATGATACGTGGCACTCTTCCATTGGAAAGCCTCCATTGTACACAGCAGGTTCTGACCACAAGAATCGTGGCCGTACATCACTGGTAGTGCGCCGAATATTCCACCAGGGATGTATCTACAAAAAAAGTAATGTGAGGAAAATTCTCTGACGTGGTATTCCTTGATTGGATGCATATAGCTGTTGTACGAATCTTCACTAGAAAGTGGAGCAGGAGTAGGGAACAGCTATAACACGTGGGTAGGTGAAATGCTAGATTCAAGCGTACTGCTTAAACTGAGCATTAGACGTATTTCAGTTAGACGGATTGTGAAAATCAGTCTAATGAAATAAGTCATCTCCTTCTAATAGAAAACGTCTATTAGACCACCTAGTCTAATAGAATTAGACACGCGTTTAATTATCCAATAACCATTAGACTGCACGTCTAACTCCACTGAGTTAGACTGCACGTCTAATTCTGGTTCTACCTCATACTTGTCTTAAGGAGTTAGACGCACGTCTAACTTTCATTAATTAGACTA
This sequence comes from Impatiens glandulifera, assembly GCF_907164915.1. Lineage (NCBI taxonomy): Eukaryota > Viridiplantae > Streptophyta > Magnoliopsida > Ericales > Balsaminaceae > Impatiens > Impatiens glandulifera. Next base: position 15,840,659 of record NC_061866.1, on the reverse strand, counting down.
CACGTCTAATTATCCAATAACCATTAGACTGCACGTCTAATTATCCAATAACCATTAGACTGCACGTCTAATTTCGGTTCTACCTCAGACTTGTCTAAATGAGTTAGAAGCATGTCTAACTTTCACTAATTAGACTACACGTCTAATTATCCAATAACTATTACACTGCACATCTAACTCCACTGAGTTAGACTGCACGTCTAATTCCGGTTCTACCTCAGACTTGTCTGAAGGAGTTAGACGTACGTCTAACTTCCACTAATTAGACTACACGTCTAATTATCCAATAACCATTAGACTGCACGTCTAACTCCACTGAGTTAGACTACATGTCTAAATCCGGTTCTACCTCAGACTTGTCTGAAGGAGCTAGACGCACGTCTAACTTTCACATTCTATTAAATTGCACGTCTAACTCCACTGAGTTAGACTGCACGTCTAACTCCACTAAGTTAGACTGCACGTCTAATTCCGCATAAATTAGACTACCCGTCTAATTGCAAATATATTAGAATACACGTCTAACTCCGATGAGTTAGACTGTACGTCTAATTCTGAATATTAATTAGACTACCCGTCTAATTACAAACATATTAGACTTACGTCTAATTCCGTGTATTCATTAGACCTACGTCTAATTCTTTACATTCATTAGACTACACGTCTAACTCCAATGAGTTAGACTGTACGTCTAATTCTATGCATTAGACTTACGTCTAATTCCGTGCATTCATTAGATTACACGTCTAACTCCGATGAGTTAGACTGTACGTCTAATTCTATGCATTAGACTTACGTCTAATTCTATGCATTAGACTTACGTCTAACTCTATGCATTACACTTACGTCTAATTCTATGCATTAGACTTACGTCTAATTCCGTGTATCTATTAGACCATCCGTCTAATTACACGTCTATTAGACTACACGTCTAACTCCGATGAGTTAGACTGTAAGTCTAATTTTATGGATTGAAAGCCAAAATCGGTCTAATGACCCTCATTAGATCCAAGTCTTATGACATATTGTTTCAATACACCTGTATCAAAACTCATAAGTTATTTCATCATCAAAATCTCAATGGTTAAATTATTTCAACACTTAGTCAAAATAATTTGACATAACAAGATCTTAAGGCTTTGATGATTGTTTCTTTGTGAAATGATCGGTGGCACCAATAGAGATAGGGGTCTAACTATTGATGACAACTTCTAGAAAACGGTTGGATAGAAATCCTTTTAGAGATTAATATCACTTTCTATTCTTCACAAACCCTTGCAAACTCTTAAAGCGATTTAAGTGCGAAACGTTTGCTAAAGTTTGAAGCTAAGAACCGATGAAGGAGAAGATGACAAAATATAAATGACACAAAGAGTTGATTATGGATGTTCAGAGCAAAACTCTCCTACCTCACCCCTTCTTCCAACCACCGAAAGCATTCACTATACTTTTCTTAGAATCAAATACAATTACAAAGCTAGCTCATTGTTGAACAGAACATACTATGTTCAACTTACAGTATTTTGAAGAATATCAATCAGCTAGATAATACTTTGATTCTATCTCTCTCTTGATGTACAAAACACAGTAATCAAGAGAGCAAATCGTCAGATCGATCGTAAGATTAGTAGACTTGCTTGTTCGTTCATGTATCTACGTGTGTATTCGTCCGTTGTCCTTGAGGATCTTTAAATAGAGAACAAGTACCAACGGTCGAATCATCTATAATGACACGTGGCAAACACTCATTGGAAATCCTCCATAGTACACATGTACATCAGCCTCTATGTATAAAGATCGTGGCCGTACCAATCTGGTAGTGCGCCAAATATTCTTCTAGGATTTTCCAGCAAGAAACAAGTAGTGGGAAGCATATTTGCTTACGTGGCATTAATTCATTGGATAGAACTGGCTGTCGTACTAATCTGCACGGATTAGTAGAGCAGGAGTAGCGTAAAGCTAGTTGATGGTGGATGGACGGATGCTAACTTCAAGCAACTGCTAAAGCGAGGCATTAGAAGTGCTCCATTAGACTGCAAGTCTAATGAAGCTAGACGCCCTCGTCTACTAGAAGGATCCATTAGACCATCAAGTCTAATGGAGTTAAACGACACGTTTAACTATGTGTCCTCTCAGACTAGTCTGAAGGAATTAGACTCCATGCGTCTAACTTTAATCTGTTAGATGGCATGTCTAACTACATCTGTTAGACTGCACGTCTAACTACGTCTGTTAGACTCCACGTCTAACTACGTCTGTTAGACTACACGTCTAACTACGTATCCGTTAGACTACACGTCTAACTACGTATCCGTTAGACTATATGTCTAACTACGTATTCGTTAGACTATAGTTTAACTACGTCTGTTAGATTGCACGTCTAACTACGTATCCGTTAGACTACACATCTAACTACGTCTGTTAGACTGCATGTTTAACTACGTATCCGTTAGACTGCACGTCTAACTACGTATCCGTTAGACTGCACGTCTAACTACGTCTGTTAGACTACACGTCTAACTACGTATCCGTTAGACTGCACGTCTAACTACGTACGTCTAATAACCAATATGTCTAATGAACCTAATTCAAACTAAGTCAAACTTAATATGTTTTGATGCACCTGCACAAAAACAATTAGACGACTTAGTTTCCTTTATTTTTAAGTTTTATACAAATTCATCATCAAAATACCGTTTGTCAGAATAGTTTGACCCTTAGTCAAAATAATTTGACCGAACAATTTTCCCTTTTTTTATGATTATGTTAAAAATTTGTGCAATTAAAAGATTAGAATATTATAAGAATATTTAATAACGCAGTAGATAGCAATAGACTGTTCATATTTCATAGCAAATGATAACTTAAATCGAAACAACAGGAATATTTTTCAAAAGAAAATACAGAAAAACATTCACAAACATCAACAATAGGTTTCCTTCCCCAAAAACATCAAAAGATTTCCTTCCCCCTAGATCTAAGGCTACTATTTTTCCTTTCTTTCCCCCTTTTTAACCAACCCTGATCTTCTGCTACCGATTCCCGTGTTCCCCTGTAGCGGACCAATCAAATTGCAGCATTATTATTATATTAATAAATCAATTTGGGTAGTAGAGGGAGGAGGGAGAATCCGAATTCGAGTTTCATTCCGGGTTCACCCCAGACGCCGTTAACGGAATGGCTAGTTAACGTACGAAATTAATATATTATTCATATGCTCTAGCGAAGATCACTTCTCTCCGGGCCCCATGTGAGAAGGAAGGGTGAGAAACGAAGGGAGCGAATATTTCCTCGCCCAGGAGCCCTGTCCTTCATGTAAACCCCCCAACTCACCCATGAGAAGACCGTTTGCCTATCATGGAAATACACTGACTCATGTATGTGAATACCAAAATTAACATGAATTTAATATTTCCATTTATTAAATATTAATTCAATTTATTAAAAATGACATGCAGCAAAGAATTTTTCGCTCAAATTACTTCATTCTTATTTTTAATTTTTTTATTAAATTTTTATTTACGAGGGTTGGATTATTAAATATTAATTAAATTTATTAAAAATAATATGCATCGAATAAATCTTCGCTTCGATTACTTCATTTTAGTTTTTAATTTTTTTTTGTAATTTTTATTTAAGAGGAGACGCTTTGGAGCGAATAAATCTTCGCTTAAATTACATAATTTAATATTTTAAAATTTCAAATTTTAATTTATGAGGAGACGGTTTAAAGCGAATAAATCTTGGCTTCAATTATTTTTAACCTGACGTTCATGTAAAACCCCCAACCCACCCGTGAGAAGACAGTTTACCTATCATGTAAGTCCACTTACTGAGGGAAATTACATGCAGCGAATAAATCTTCGCTTCAATTACTTATTTTTATATTTAAAATTATGTATGAATTATTTTTTACGAGGATACGATTTAGAGAGAATATTTCTTCGCTTCAATTACTTATTTTTATAATTAAAATTTTGTATGAGAATTTTATTAACGAGGAGACGATCTTGAGCGAATAATTCTTCGCTTCAATATCTTATTTTTGTATGATTGAAACATATATTTCCCGCTACAATCCCACTCTTCATTTTCATAAGCAACTGTTCATATTCTTCTCTCTATCTCCCAGCGATCATCAAATATTCGACGTTAAAACCCTAGAGATTTCTTATATTCTACAAGGATTTCTTCTGAAAATGTCAGAAAACCAAGACAACAACATGGAAGTGGATACCTAAACGAAAACGAAACCGCCCCCAATCTTGTATCCAATATCAATCCCGGCAATAAACCATAGAGGTAGGTTAATCTTATTGTGTTTATATATTTTCTATTAATTTTACACCCATTAATTCCATTTATTTAGTTGAATACTGATTTATGTTATCCCACCGAAAATAATGACTTCGAGGTTTCACTTGCTTAAATATGAAAGGAAGAGGAATATAAATACGAAGACGAACACGAAAACGAATACGAAGTCATCGACAGATGAATCAGTTTCTACTGTTTTTGTCGAAGTTACTAATATTGCTGCAGGTACTACACATGTTGATGAGATTTTACCACCACCTCCTCCCCCCAAAAAACCAATGCTATTGCTACATCCACTACACTAGTCGATGAAGAGTTACCAGAACCACCCCCAGAAACCACTAATATTGCTCCATCTACTACACCAATCGATGAAGATTTACCACCATCTCCCCAAAAAACCAAAACCATCAAAAAAAAGAAAAGTGGCATTTCTAACAAGATCATCCCCTCATGGCCATTATCAAATGATTCCTAAATTGAGCGTAGAACAGAGGGAAGTTGTGAAGCAAATCGGGTTTAGTTCTCTTCTTACATTGGGTGTCTCCACTTGTCTGGGGCATTTTTCGAGACATGTAATCAGATCTATTGACCCGTATAAGAGTTCTATGGCATTGGACAATGGTGAAGAGATCCTTATCGATGAAGATCTCGTCCAGCTCGTGATGAACCTCCCGAGAGGGCCAATGAACGTAGTTGAGTCCGCTGGGGGGACAAGACTAATGACCCTGATTTTTTTAATTTCTTGAGGGATTGGAAGACCAGATGGACCGGGGAAGAGTCTAAAGCTCTTGAAACACTTTCTATGATACCCAAGATATTAAGTAACACAAGTGCATACAAGGATTTCAAAATCGACTTTGTTGTCTCAATTTTTTTTCTGTCCAGTTCAAAATTCACGAGCCATGTAAACATGTATTCAAACCTATTATATATCTAATTGTATTTGTGATTACTCACACATGTATTTTATTCATTTCAGGTTCAAAATTCTCAAATCCTTAATGGATGTTGATAACATAAAGGAGCTAAATTGGTGCCACTTCCCACTACAACGATTGGTTGAAAGTGTAAGAAGTTGGAAAGAAAAAGAAAGTAAAGATAAAATTCCATATTTTGATGTACCTCTAACCCTTTTATTGGTAAATAATTCATCTCTTGTATATGATTTATAGGTATCAAATATTTACTAACATGTTTCCCATTCCTTTACTCTAGATTTGCTACCTAGATGTTGTTTTTGTGGAAGGTGTACGTTAGCCTTATGAAAGGAAATTTCCATTCATCCTTTGTTGGGATGACGTCACATTGTTAGAGTTTACCACCTTAGAAGCTCGTGCTGGGGGTTTTGGGCTAGGAAGGGCAAGGGCGCGCCTAGAAGATAAAGGACCTGAGAATCCAGTTCATTTGGTGGAATTAAATGAAGACGATGATGAGGTATGTGGAAACAAGAAATTGACTCACATTTGTCTATAGTTTCTTGTTTTCGAGACTAATAAAATATGTTTTTCATAATCTATAGATGTTGACATCCAAAATCCTGCAAACTTTTAAAGATACAAGCCAACAACTTAATAACCTATTAGGGGAGTTGGAGAAACGCAACATCGATCCGAAGCCTTTTTTTAAGGTTGGTTTCCTGAACCTAAGAGAGTCTGAAGGGTTCATGAAACACTTGAAGGTGGTGAATGATGCTGAGGTTCGTGTAAGTGGGGAAGATCCTCCAAGTGAGGCACTTGGGGACACTTTAGAGAGTGCGGACTTGAAAATCAGTAGTCCCCTGGTTGAATACACCTGTGAGAATGCAGGTGAGGAAAATCAAGATAATCCATCACCCCGTCCAACACCGAATGATTTTGAGGATTCAGTTTAGCACAATGAAGATAATTAGTCACTCCCTGGTCAACCGAAAGATCTCGAGGATGCAATTCTGCACAATGAAGATCAGTCACTCCCTGTTCAACCGAAAGATTTTGAGAATGCAGTTTTGCACAATGAAGATCAATCACTCCCTGTTCAACAGAAAGATCTTGAGGATGCAGTTTTGCACAACAACGCTCAGTCACCCCTTGTTGAACCAAATGATAAGGGTGAAGGGAAGGAAGAGGGTGAGGCTTCTAAAGCTGATGAATCTTCTGAAGATGAAGATGATGGGGGGGGGGACGCATCAACACTAGAGACTATCCTAAGAGGAAGATTACAAAAATTCCAGTGCACCTTCGATCCCCTTACATGAAAGAGGTTGCAGAGAAGTTGGACCACAAAATAACCAACAAGGAACAAAGATTGGCCGATTTTGTGTTTTCTGAAGACCTGGCTGAAAGGTAAGTTACTTAGAATGCTTTTAGATATTTGAAATATGAAAGTAGTTATGTTCTTCTAAATGAATCTATTTTGCAGTGACGTTCTGTACGAAGGTCTTCCGGGTAATATTACCCGTCAACTATTTTTAAAAATGAAACTGAAGGAACAAATTGCGAGCGAAGTGGTGGACGCTTGGGCCATACTTTTGTACTCCAAATTCAGAAGGTCTTCAAGGCATGAAAAACGAATTATTTGTTTTTCATTAATATCACATGTATGTGCTTCTCTTGTTTTTGTGCTATGTATCCTTCAATGTACTTGACTTTGATACTCTAGACTTATTTTGCAGGTTAGTCTGCAGTTTACTTGCTTCGAATTTTGCCAAGCCCTTGAAGAAGACATGAGAAACTTCAATGTCACAAAAGAAGACCTATTTTCCGCTGACATGGTATGTACATATCCCTTAATTCCATATAACGAGTATGCAATCAAATGATAAATGTTTGTGTTCTTTTTACACATATTCCTACTTGTCGTCCATTGCCGTAATTTCTTTCTTGTATGTGTGAATATTGTCGCTTCCCGAATTGATATACTAGACAACTCTGGTCGTCCGCATAAAATGAAAGTTCTGGACAAGTATACCAATTTGAAGAAACACGTCGACAGTTTTGGGACTTTCTTGGAAAGGCAAGGCCTAGAAAAACTTGCTCCAAAAATTAAAAAATACAGGATAACGGCCCCAAAGCTGGAATGACAAGACAATACAAACAAGAAAGACTGTGGTGTATATTTAATGAGACATATGGAAACATGTAGAGGAGCGGTGAAGGATTGGGATATTGACATCAACGAAGAAAATGTAAGTGTTATACCATATGTTAGTCTATGACATTTAAAAATTATATATGTTCTTATACTTTCTCTTGCTCTTTTGAAGCCCGAAGAAGCTTTGAGTACATTAAGGATCAAATATTTATACAGAATTCTTAATTCTATGCACAATGTCAATAGGTTTAAGTTAAAGAAGGCAATTAAATCAAGAATTTAGAGATTTGTATGTGTTATACGGAATTATACTTATACAGAAATTCTTATGTGTAACTGGTCAATTGACATTAGTGTACTAATGTACTTTATGGAATTATAACTTATAATTTATTGATGTTTGTTATTTCTTCTTGTACTCATATTTTTAAATTCAGAAACGAAGTTAGCTTCGTAACTATATGGTTTCAAATTCATAAACAAAGATATCTTCTTAACTATATGTTTTCAAATTCATAAACGAAGATATTTTCTTATGTCTTCTTGTACCCATATTTTTAAATTCAGAAACGAAGTTATCTTCGTAACTATATGGTTTTAAATTCATAAACGAAGATATCTTCTTAACTATATGTTTTCAAATTCATAAACGAAGATATCTTCACAACATGTAATGCCCCTACCGGAGTTATGTAAGGATGTTAATTCATAAATGAAAAATCATTTATCACTTCAACAGTAGTTGCTGATAAACATCATCACTCTCACTCTCTCACTCTCACTCTCACTCTCACTCTCACTCTCACTCTCACTCTCACTCTCACTCTCACTCTCACTCTCACTCTCACTCTCACTCTCACTCTCACTCTCACTCTCACTCTCACTCTCACTCTCACTCTCACTCTCACTCTCACTCTCACTCTCACTCTCACTCTCACTCTCACTCTCACTCTCACTCTCACTCTCACTCTCACTCTCACTCTCACTCTCACTCTCACTCTCACTCTCACTCTCACTCTCACTCTCACTCTCACTCTCACTCTCACTCTCACTCTCACTCTCACTCTCACTCTCACTCTCACTCTCACTCTCACTCTCTCTCTCACTCTCACTCTCACTCTCACTCTCTCTCTCACTCTCACTCTCTCTCTCTCTCTCACTCTCACTCTCTCTCTCACTCTCACTCTCACTCTCACTCTCACTCTCACTCTCACTCTCACTCTCACTCTCACTCTCACTCTCACTCTCACTCTCACTCTCACTCTCACTCTCACTCTCACTCTCACTCTCACTCTCACTCTCACTCTCACTCTCACTCTCACCTCTCACTCTCACTCTCACCTCTCTTTCTGTTTTGACTCTCTCCTTCCCAAATCTCTCTCTACCGGTGTCTACACTCGATTCATTATCTTCATTCATTTAGTGTAATACTCATAAGATGGAGGTAGAGATGGACCTAGACATGCTGGTTTTATCGCAGCAACAGCTGGAGCGATACTTAAGTCTGATCAACGATGACCCTATCCCTTTTAGTGTCTATTATGTAGATGAGATTCTACCTCTTTTACGAATAAACGTTCACAACGGAATGATGGACCACATGCAAAGTAGATGGAATACTCAGACTCGTTCTTTTGTTATTCGGGAAATGCACATATGCCCGACGATTGAGGAGTTTGCTTCAATCCTTAGGTGTGGGAGTCTTGCACTCATGAGTTTTCCTGTCAATCATGAACCTAATATTGCATTCGAAATTTTCCAAAGCTTCTATGGATTTCTCAATATGACAAATATAGACGAGTACATTTGGCGTGTCCAGGGAGCTGAGAGGACCATCAGCCACACACAAAGCAAACTAATCATGCTTGTGGTTCTTGCTCATTTTTTGTGTCCGGCTACAGGACGACGGCCTTCGGATAGGCTCCTGGAGGTAGTTCCTGCACTGATGGGAAACGCCCCAAACATGGCTAGCCTTGTACTTGCTGAGACACTCCTTGGTCTTAACGAATTTGTCCTAGAGGAAAATAACTATTCCCGCTGTGGATCACCTTTGGTTCTTTACCTCTGGTTGTTAGACAAATTGCATTGGTTGCCCCGTCCTTCAATTCCCTACCCTTCCTTTGGAAATCTGCAATTGCAAGGGGTCGTTGGAATCGTGCTTCAGAATTCTATTTCTGATATTCACCCAATTCGGTTCATTGTTCCATGGTATCCCTTTAGGCAAATGATGTACGAGATGAGGGGTTCTCCATTCATCGTTGTGTTGGGCCTGGAGGGATCTACCTCCTACTGCACAACTATCATATATAGACAATTTGGCCTACGGAATCCCCTACCTTCGAATGGACTAAATCCTCCGGAGGACTTGATGCATATTCCTCATCATCTTTACCTACAGTACGCTTCAATAATAGAAAATTTTCTTATGGTTTCATTCCCCAATCTATGGATCAATGTTGTGAACGAAACAATTTAGCTATACATTCCACCCATCATCGAACAAGAGGTCGTGTCGATGACAATGCCGATTGACGAGTCATCCTCTGATGAATCATACTAGGGATTCATTTATATTTTTGAACTGCTATTTGGTTGCTTAATCTGTGTTGTAATTATGTATATGGATTATGAAATGTTTTTGTGTAGTAATTATATTATGAAGTTATATACATCGAATCATTATTGTTATGTTTGATTGTTTGATTGCAATATGGATGTCATTTTCAATTCAAACTATAATGTAAAACACCTAATGTGTTCATGTAAACCCCTTATAATGATATAACAAAGCTTTGTTCGCTTCATATAACCGTATCTAATGAGTAAATCGAACGAAGATAGCTTCGTTTGTATGTTAGTGTATTACTTTTAACCAAGTGCTTGGGAACGAAGAATAATTCGCCTGATAATTTTATTTAAATAATATTGTATTGTTAGTTTGTTTATTAAACCAACCAGTATTAGGGAACAAAGTCCAATTCACTTGTTACTAAGATTTGACAACGACAACAGTGAACGAAGATAGCTTCGCTTGTATAATAAATCCCATCCATGGTTAAATGATTGAAGAAGCGCCAAAACATTTTACATTACATGTCCCTTCAGCTTACAATTATGGCAATGATTGCAATTATGGGAAACGTATACTTAGCCAGAATTGTAAATAAATATATAACATATTATATATTCTTTCTTATTTATTCATTCGTTATTTTATACACGTTTAATGAAATCTGAATTAAAATATATATAACAATTATTTTTTATAATTCGATGAACTAAATTTCATTACAACGTTTCATAAACATTTCCACGTTTCATAAACATTTCTACATTATAACAATACTCATCTGCATCTCCAGCTTCAATGCATTTCCATTGAAGCGACCACAGCGGATCTCTCACGTATAACTGTGGTCATACACCTGTTGAGATATCTCTTGAGATGTTTTCCATCCTAGGGAATCTCCTAAAGCTGGCTCTTCCCACCAGCAGTGGACACGTATGATCTTCTTTTGATCAGTAGTTTCTTCTTGAAGTATGAAGAATTTATAGTAACTGAAGATGTTTTCCACCAGTTGATCTTCATTGAAGAAGTTTTCCACCACATAGAATCTCTAAAAGGATAGATCCCAACAAAATATCTTAAACAAACACACACTCACAACAACAATGCTCATGCTCACGAATTTCATGTTGACCAAGATTGTTTATGTAATCCCTATATTTATAGCAAATAGAAAAGTTTTTTTTTAAAAATTGAATATCTATGCATTCAGAAAAAGTAAATTTCCCGTGATCAAATATCAAATCCGACCAGTCTGCAGTCCTTTTGTCACATCATTCATAATTTATATTTTATTAATGAAAAAGTAATAACAATAGCATTAGGTGCTCTTTGTGTGTTTTTGTATAAAACCCCAAATTTTATCAAAACACGCTCAATCTTCTAATCATAAATCAAATAATTCAATATTTTAATTAACATTATATTAAATAATAAATTATTTCTATATAAATAAAATTATATTTAATAAATAAGTATAAAATTATATTAAATATTATATTATTTCTATATAAAGAAAAATATATTATATATAAATAAGATTTAAAATATATTTAATTAAAAAAATTCAATTGAGGCGCCAAAACATTTTAATAACAAACAATTACCAAAATTAACATGAATTTATTATTTCCATTTATTAAATATTAAATAAATTTATTGGAAATGACATTCAGCGAAGAAATCTTCGCTCAAACTACTTAATTTTTATTTTTGATTTTTTAATGAAATTTTTATTTACGGGGAGTCGTTCAGGAGAGAAGAAATCTTCGCTTCAATCATTTTTAACTTGTCCTTTATGTAAACCCCCCAACCCACCCATGAGAAAACTGTTTGTCTGTCATGGAAATACACTTACCCTTATATGTAATCACCAAAATGAACATGAATTTTATATTTCTTTTTATTAAATATTAATTCAATTTATTGGAAATGACATTCAGCGAAGAAATCTTCGCTCAAATTACTTCATTTTTATTTTTAATTTTTTAATGAAATTTTTATTTACGGGGAGTCGTTCAGGAGCGAAGAAATCTTCCCTTCAATCATTTTTAACCTGTCCTTTATGTAAACCCGCCAACCCACCATGAGAAGACCGTTTGCTTTTCATGGAAATACACTTACCCATGTATGTAATTACCAAAAGTAACATGAATTTTATATTTTCATTGATTAAATATTAAATAAATTTATTGGAATTGACATTCAGCGAAGAAATCTTCGCTCAAATTACTTCAAGTTTATGTTTTATTTTTTTATTAATTTTTTATTTACGGGGATATACATTTTCTAAAAGTAAATTTCCCGTGATCATCAAATATTAAATCGGACCAGTCTGTAGTCCTTTTGACAGGACACATCATTCATAATATATATTTTATTAATGAAAAAGTAATAACAATAGCATTGAGTGTTGTTTGATCTTTATGTGTTTTTGTATAAAACCCAAAATTTCGCCAAAAACACGCTCAATCTTCTAATCATAAATCAAATAATTCAATATTTTAATTAACATTATATTAAATATTAAATTATTTCTATATAAATAAAATTATATTTAATAAATAAGTTTAAAATTAAATTAAATATAATATTATTTATATGTAAAGAAAAATATATTAAATATAATTACGATTTAAATTATATTAAATTAAAAAAATAAAATAAAGCGCCAAAACCTTTTTGTCATGTCAATTCACCTGTCTTGTATGAAATAGTCTCAGTCTGTGTGAAACCCGTATACGGAAAGTCATTTCAACTTCTACCATCCAATCAAATGTCAATCCTTTCAGATTGTATTATATATGTTAGATTTCCTGAGCGAAGATTTCTTCGCTTCTTCCGGCTTTAAACGCGAAGAGTTGTTCGCCTTTTCGAATGTCTTTTTTTCATAATGCTGAATAATATAAAAGATTTCCTGAGCGAAGAATAATTCACACAATCCGGTTTTAAACGCGAAGCTTTCTTCGCCTATTCGAGTATCTTTTATTTTCATAATGCTGAATTATATGTTACATTTCATGAGCGAATAATGCTTCGCCTCATATGAAGTTCATGAAAAACCACTTATTCATGATTGTAAAAACCGAAACGGGCTCATGCAAATACATTCACACTGAGAACATATTTAGAAAATAGAATATCTCAAGCCCGACTCCGGCCGTTATACCCCCAGGTTACTCTGCTATTTGACCTAGCGTTGTCGTCTCCGTTCGTTCGACTCCGAATCCATTTCTCTTCCGGTTAGTATCTTCTGCTGCTGCGAAAATGGTAAGAAGTGTTGACGGTTTCATGCATTAGTCTTTTTCGTTTGCTTATTTGAATTCGTTTGAATCTAAATGTGACTCTATCATTTCAGAATCAGGATGCCGATAAGCAAATAGTTCCATATACTGAATCGACGACGGAAGTTAATACACTAAGGTTATTACGCTAATGTTAGAAAATGTACATATTTGCTTCATTTCTAATTATGTAGTTCATCGAATTTTTGGAATAAACGTATTCCACACATGTTAATGTAGGGTTAAACAAAGGAAAAAAAACCGAGGCATCAAGCACGCCCACAACACCATTGGATATACTGGCCACATCTGCTAATGAAGCACTTAATGAGAACCAGGTTAAGAAGAAAATAAGAAAGACTCGTGACCCTGATGTTAATTTTAAGAGTAGAACCTCTCCATCGGGCCTTCATTACGTGGTTAATAGGTTATCCGAAGAACAGAAGGATGCTGTGAGGGACATAGGATTTGGTTCACTTCTTTCACTAGGCATATCAAAATGCCCACTTGAATTCTCACGGTGCATTGTGAGTCTCTTCAATCCCAGAAGGAGGAGCATCGTCCTACACAGTGGAGAGGAGATGCAGATTGATGAAGAGGATGCTCAATGTGTATTGAACATCCCTAGAGGGGAATTAGAAGTGGCAGAGTGTTTAGGAATTCGCACGGACGACAAGGAGTACAAGGACAATCTCACGGCGTGGAGAATGAGATGGGGATTCGAGAACAGTGGAGGTCCTTCGACCTACAAAATGCCGAACAAAATTCTACAGAATAGAGCTGGAGACAGTAACTTCAAGATGGACTTCGTTGTGTTTGTGGTATCCAGTTTTTTGTGGACATCCCAAAATCCACAGTGCAGGTATACCCAAACTACCTAGCAGTAATTCTGTAATTTCATTTCGAACTTCACTGTCATGTTAAATGATTTGAGGCACTCCTTTTTTATATACAGATTCAAAGTACTGAAATCCCTACAGGATTTATCTAAAATAAAAGACTACAACTGGTGCAAGTTTACTTTAGACGGACTAGTTGACAATGTTTATAAGTGGAAAGAAAAAAATACATCATATTTCCATGGACCACTAACGTTTCTTTTGGTGAGTGTATAAATTTATTTGCTGTAGTTTCTAGCTTCATAATTTTTCCTTTAGTTTAATGTAATATATATTTGTTTATGCTAATGTATCAGTTGTGCTACTTAGACCGGGTGGTTGAGTTCAAGGTAAACAGTCAGATCTCAAGGAATTTTCCTATTTTGGAATGTTGGGAAGAGAAGAAGATGTACGACAGAGTTGATTATGAGGCTGCCCAAGGGGGGTTTGGACATGGTAGGGAAGTTGCTCGCATAACCATTCCGAATGAGCAACCATCGATTCAACAAAATGTGGAGCCACCACTACCACAAGCTGGGGATGACATGACATCCAATCTTACTGAGCAGCCACTAATTCCACAAAATCTTGCATCATGCTTGAGAAGGTTACGGCCGCTACAGAAGAATTGACACAAGGGGCTAAATATCTAAATGAGATGCACTAGATTATAGAAATTGAACTTGTACAATCTGTCTTTGAGCCATTTGCCACAGTACTAAACTCCCATTCAATCTTGAGGGAAGGCTTACAAAGGAGATTGGACAAGACAAAGCATCAGCAACCAAGAGAAAAAGGCATTCCTACCACAATAGGATCCAACAAGAACACCATTACCCCCACCACCCAAACCAACACCCAAGCCAAAGCCAACACCATTCCTCCCAACACCCAAGACAACACCAAAATCACCACCACTCCAACAGCCCAAGCCAACAAGAACACCATTACCCCCAACACCCAAACCAACACCCAAGCCAACACCAAAACCATTCCTCCCAACACCCAAGCCAACATCAAAACCATTCCTCCCAACACCCAAGCCAACACTAAAACCATTCCTACCAACACCCAAGCCAACACCAAAACCACTCCTCCCAACACCCAAGCCAACACCAAAACCACCACCACTCCAACCGCCCAAGCCAACAAAAAAAACCACCACCACTCCAACAGCCCAAGCCAACACCAACACCATTCCTCCCAAAACAGAAACCAACACCCAAGCTAAAGCTAACACCATTCCTCCCAATACCCAAGAATACACCCAAACCACCATCACTCCAACAACCCAAGCCAACCAAAACACCATTCCTTCCAAAATAGAAACCAACACGAAAACCACAACCACTCCAACATCACAAGCCAACAAGAAGACAATTCCTCCCAAAATAGAAACCAACACCCAAGCCAAAGCCAACACCATTCCTCCTAACACCCAAGACAATACCCAAACCACCATCACTCCAACAGCCCAAGGCAACCAAAACACCATTCCTCCCAAAATAGAAACCAACACCAAAACCACAACCACTCCAACAGCCCAAGCCAAAGCCAACACCATTCCTCCTAAAACAGAAACCAATACCAAAACCAGCACTCCAACAACCCAAGCCTTGCCTCCTACCCAAATTATTAAAAAAACAGAAGAAGTTGGACCATCAAAGGCCTTAAATGTCTTCAGAAAAGTCCCCCGAAAATTGAAAACGGATTGGTTAACCGAGGTCATCAACACCGAAACCAACAACAACTCCCCTTCATTGGCGATAGTAAAAATCGAAGAAGAATGCATCTCTAGTCTACCACCGCCACTTCAACCTACCTCGTCTCGTCCACAAATGAAATTGAATGAATGGCTTGAAGGATTTGAATTGCCTCCAGTATTGAGAACCCCATATTACAGTAAAATGTTTTAGGACGTCAAAGAAATAACAAACATTCAGAAGATATTTGTGGGTTTCATATTTGCTATAGGACTTGAAAAAAGGTAATGTTTCCTGGACATTCTTACTTATTCGTAAAAAATATACTTTGTACCCCATTCTGAAACATGTTTTTCTGGTTTTATTCAGTGAAATGTTATTTTTTGGTGATAGACTAAGTCTACACGTGACGCACGAGGACATGCTTACAATGGCTGATCAAACCTTGGTAGACAGTATGATTATTGACATTTGGTCGTACATGTTGAACGACCTTTGTAGGAGAAATGTAAAACGTCGTCACAATAAGACTTTCTACACAACCGCGCTCAACGTAAATTGTACTAGCACTATTGTTTATCAATTATGTTATTCGTGTGATACTAAAGACTATGCTGTAAATAGATTTTCCGTGCAAGTGGGATAACTTCAAAAGTCCAATTCGATGAAAGGTTCTGTCGTGAAGGTCGGGCTTTCAACATTTCGAAAAGGGATCTATTGGATGTGGACCTCGTAAATATATCTCTCGCTGTGATATCTTATAATAGCATGTACACCTCTATGCAATCTTATTTGTTTTAATTCTATTCACAGATGTTTTTCCCAATCATTGATGACTCCCATTTCTACTTGGTTTGCTATAACTTCATACAAAATGAAATTCAAGTAATTGACATCAGGGAGTCACCTATGCAATTGCCCTTCGAGGGAAGATATAAGAATGTCCAAATCTTGGTATGACACTAAAATTTGATTTTCAACTAGTTAAATAATTGAATTACTGTTATCACTAAATTACATTACATCATGTTGTTTGTAATTATGTATCAGGATGACTACATTCAACGGTATATGAACGACGTAGACCCCGTTCTTGCTAAAAAGTATGGCAGTTTGGAAAAGAAATGTTTGAAATTGTCATGGTAGGATTCCAGGAATTACACTGACTGTGGTATTTTTTGCATGAGACACAAGGAGACGTATGAAGGTCAAACGAAGGGTTGGAAAAGTGGCTTTGCCATTAAACAAATGTGCGCGCACAAATAAAGACCTTAAGGATGATATATTGTTGGCGTGTCATTGGCTCGGAACTCAACAGAGTCAGGAACAAGGTCTACAATTCCTGTAGTAAATGGATTAGTGGATGAATTTGGAAATGTATACAGATTGTGTAATTAAAATTTTCAAATAATTTTACTTGACATTTGTACAATAATGAAGATGCATACATATTGTGTAATTAAACTTTTCATATAATTTTACTTGACATTTTTACAATGATGAAGATGTATACACAAATTGTTTTTAATGAGATTTGATTTTTGTAAATTCATTTGTATATTGAAAGAAACATGAAGCGAATAAATATTCGCTTAAAATACTTGTTTTTATTTTACAATTTTTGATGAAATTTTAATGTAAGTAGTCGAATTGGAGCGAAGAATTCTTCGCTTCATGTTATTTTAAACCTGACGATCATGTAAAACCCCCACCCCACCCATGAAAAACGGGTTACCTGACATGTAATTACACTTGCTCTAACATGTAAATACCAAAATTTACAAAAATATAATATTTGTTTATTTATGTATTAAATAAATAAATTTATTGAAAGAAACATGAAGCGAATAAATATTCGCTTCAAATACTTGTTTTTATTTTAAAAAATTTGATGAAATTTTAATGTAAGGAGTCGAATTGGAGCGAAGAATTCTTCGCATCAAATACTTGTTTTCATTTTAACAATTTTAAATGAA
This sequence comes from Impatiens glandulifera, assembly GCF_907164915.1. Classification (NCBI taxonomy): domain Eukaryota; kingdom Viridiplantae; phylum Streptophyta; class Magnoliopsida; order Ericales; family Balsaminaceae; genus Impatiens; species Impatiens glandulifera. The sequence goes on along the minus strand of NC_061866.1, from coordinate 15,822,863 downwards.
AACTTTAATTTGAGAGTAGTCGAATTGGAGCGAAGAATTTTTCGCTTCATGTTATTTTAAACCTGGCTTTCATGTAAATCCCCACCTCACCCATGAAAAGCCGGGTTACCTGACATTTATTACACTTGCTCTAACATGTAAATACCAAAATTTACAAAAATATAATACTTGTTTATTTATATATTAAATAAATAAATTTATTAAAAGAAACATGAAGCGAATAAATATTCGCTTCAAATACTTGTTTTTATTTTAAAAAATTTGATGAAATTTTAATGTAAGGAGTCGAATTGGAGCGAAGAATTCTTCGCATCAATTACTTGTTTTCATTTTAACAATTTTAAATGTAAACTTTTATTTGAGAGTAGTCGAATTGGAGCGAAGAATTCTTCGTTTCATGTTATTTTAAACCTGGCGTTCATGTAAAACCCCCACCCCACCCATGAGAAGTCGGGTTACATGACATGTAATTATACTTACTCTAACATGTAAATACCAAATTTTACAAAATATTAATTTATTGAAAGAAATATGAAGCGAATAAATATTCGATTCAAATACTTGTTTTTATTGTGGCAAATAATTATTCGCTTAAATTTTAGGTTTTTATTTAAAATTTTTAATGAAAATTATAATTAAGAGGAGTCGACTGGGAGCGAATAATTATTCGCTTCATTTACATGTTTTTATTTTTAGAAGGAAATTAATGTTGTCATTCATTTGGTATTACATAAAACATCGCATGCATACATTCTACTATCTTCATGGTTTTAAATCAAATATACATACAAACACATATCAGATTTCACATGAAACTGGAATTCGATAGTTGAGATGACAAAAAAAACAGTGAACGGAGTAATGGCGTCAATGCTGAAACTTTCGTCCCATTGTTGAGGAGTTGAGAACTAAGGAGTTGTCGTTGGCATTGCATTTGATGGCTGGAACGGTATATCAATTTAAAAGTACGTTAATAAATAAAGAGTAATAACCCAATTATTAGTAAAGAAGTTAAGTCAGCAAATTCATACCGGATTCTGTGCTTCGCTTGTTATTCTTGTTGATTTTCTTTTTCTTGAGTTCTTCTCTAGTCCACCTTTCCTTCTCTTACCAGACTTTGTTGGATTCTTAGTTTTGATTCCTTTCGCTTGAACATGGGCACCCTCGGCAGAACATGATACACCAGTTGGTGGAGTTTGCATATTTATACTCTCTTATAATTTTTTATCCACAAACTTACATTAGCTAAGCATAATTTCTTTGACATGCCTATACGTGTCATCTCTTTCGGTTGCCTTTGTAAATAAATGCATGGACAAGCCACACAAATCTCTGTATCTTATGTTATGAAGTTTACTCGGATCAACATTACTATTGTCCACGATTGGATCAGTTCCAAATAATCCATCTTTTGTTGTTCTTGTCCACCTCTTCAATATCAACGTAGGAGGAATCTTCAACACGTCAATCGTCGTGAAAATCTTTAGGATGTGAGCACACAAAATCCCGCCAAATTCAAATTTACAGCAGCTACACTCGATATTCTTATCATCATTCTTATGAACTGTAACTGTGTGAGAGAATCTCCTAGTGTGGGGGGTTACCTTATATTTTCTGTGTGTCGACATCCTCTAACATTTCTACACCATAATCATGCAACATAAACCATTGTTGTTCAAAGAAATTAATTATCTCTGGAGTTTAAACTTTGCAGGCATCCTTTAAGATCAAAACTGGATAATTCAGACTTGGGTGGCTGATAATTGATTTGAAATCAACCTTCAACACATCATATCTTCTTTCATCGATTAGTCTTTCAAAGTTTTTGAAAAATTCTAAAAACTTGTGTTTGTAGGAGCAATACCTTTACAACACATTGTTCATACTCTCACTTCTCTGTGTTGTCGTCATATCAGCACAAACCATATGTCGTCCATACACTAATGCTCACTTTCGCCTAATGCAAAACATACGTTTCAACCAGTCGTTGTTTTCAACCCCGTAGTTTGTCAACATTTGATTCCAATCTTCAACAAACTCTATCTCTTCTACAAAATCATATATACATGAAGAAAAATCCTTCGAAAATTCTCTGAAATTATGGAAAACGGAGCTTAGATGTATGACTGCATTTTGAAAAATGTGCCAAATACATAGACAATGATTTGTTTCGGGCCATGTAGACGCCAATGCCTTAGCCATGGCCGCGTCTTGATCTGTAAGAATGGTTTTTGGTTTTTTCCCATGCATAACTTTGATGAAAGTATCAAACAACCATTCAAAAGTCATCGCAGTTTCATCGTATTATAGAGCTGCACCAAAAATAATCAGATTGTTTGTGATGATTCACACCTACAAAAAGCGCAACTAGACGACCTTCCTTATTCTTCTTGTAGGTCGTGTTAAAACTGACAACGTCTCCGAAATATGAATAATCAGACCGCATGTTGGAATCATACCAAAAAATATTCGTTATCAAATCGTCCGCATCAAGTTGAAAAGCATTATAAAAACATGGATCATTTGATTGTTTTTTCTGCAAATACTCTAATACCCCCTATATTCCCAAAATTACAGTCTCTGGTTCTTTTCGTTCGTAAGTAATTTTTGTAATCCTCAGGAAGAAAACCAAGATTCTCCCTTCCATCGATTTGTTTAGACATTAGAGCATGGGATGCCTTAGGAGGAATTCCCACGTGAGTGGCAATCTCGATATGTAAGCCTGCAACTGCAAAAATATTCATATGGCATCTATACAGGTGAGTTTTCTTTGGACTTGCAAGAGGATGACAATGCTCACTAATAAAATTTACCACTTGGAACTTTCCATTCTCTGCCCTCTTTATCCTTAATTTCGCTTCACAACCGAACCTCGTCAAAGAACGGCTACGTCTCACATAGACATCACGTTTGTCTTTTACCCGTTCACCCTGTGCACTACAACTAAAAAATCTATCCAGTATTTTACCACCGTTGTCAACATGTTTTGAACTGCGCCTTATACCAAATCCTATTAGTTTAGCGTATGCTAAATAGAATTCGTAGCCTTCTTCTTCACTCTCAAATTCCCCACCTAAATGTGGAATTAAGTTGGCTTCGATGTCCTCCAAAGTTTGGCCGTTTTCATCGAAATTCAATTGACGACGACAACTAGCAGATTCGCTGTTAAATTTTAGAAAACGTAGAAAATAAATCTTCATCTCACCAAAACTTATAGATGATTTTAAAATGAATGAAATATAAGCGAAGAGCGCTTCACTTCAATATTATTCACAGTAATCCAATAAGCGAAGAGAGCTTCGCTTCACAAGATATTATCAACAATCCTATAAGTGAAGAGCTCTTCGCTTAAATATGAACGAAAACATCTTATAGTATTAGAGAATTTAAACAAAAAAAATATATCTTAAATCATTAATATCATTCTCGTTCATATCATTCTCGTTCATATCATTCTCGTTCATGTGTATTCTTTCCTGATAATCAACAAGAACAGAACATTTCATTCAAGTATTCAAAAAACATAAAAAACGTTGTGAAGAAAAGTAGAGAAGGAATATGACATTCAAAAACGTACCATTTTAATTTAGGAAAATGGATTGATATTATAATGAACTATAACTCCGGCTAAGGAAAGGTCGATGGTAGACCATGGAGTATAACTCTGGCGAAGAAATGGTCGACTACTTCTCAGACAGGTGAGAGAGAAAATAGTAAAAATCTAGCAGCATGGCTGCATGGAAGCATTTAATGAAAAGGTGGTGTTAGGTGGCGGTGAGGTGACTTGATAAAAAATATATTTGATTTTAATAATTAAATGAATAACATTATTATGAATTAATATTAATCAATCAAGCGCTTCATCAGAAAGCGAAGATTACTTCACAATATTATTTGACAATTGAAAAACATATATAAATTTATCACATTTAAGTGAGATTTGTAAATACACAAGGGGTGCTTATTACATAGATTGCTATGTATTAATAAATTAATACAAATTTATACTTTACTTTAAGTTATACATTATTTCATGTTTAAATATTTCGTTTATGATAATTTTGCTGTTTAAAAAAAATATAATACTAAAACAAAAAAGCGAAATCTGAAATCACAAATAACATTAACAAATTCAAGAATGCCAAATATTCAAATATTCAGTAACAAATTCAACCAACACATGTCTATATAAACAAAGGCTGCAAATCACAAGAAGCAATGGATTCAAGCAAGCTTGTGTGAGGAACACCAAATACATCCAAATATGTCGTCAAAGGATTCACTGCCTCAAATACCTAAACCAGTTCATTAACATCGTGTCGAGACTCGTCGTATACAACTATAGTTTTGTCGTCCTCGGGCTCAACAAATAGATTCTCTATTTCTTTAGTCGTACCTCCTCCGACAATTACAAACCCCATCAGATCCTTTTTGTAAGCCGGGATGAATTCCCCTGCAAATATAAAGGTGTAACTATCGAACAGTTTGGGCAGCTGAAATAAAATACAAAACATTTTCAGTTATCATGGAGAATTGAAGATATGGAGGAGGAGAATGAGGAATCAGACAAAACTTACATTGTTTAAATACCGCATTCTGCCAGCTTTTGGACCGCCCACAGTCCCATGTTTATCTCGCTGCACCTCGTACGGTTCCTTGTCAACGTAACATTTTAATCTCATTAATGATTTATCCCTGTACAAAAGCAATTGGTATTTTTAGTTTCATATATGTGAAAATGAATATTGCGTTAACAGTTAAGAGTTAAGAATAACAGAGTCTCACAATCAATGGTAAGGACCCAACTCCCGTTCAATATTGCCTTCTATACTTTGATAGTTCGACCACATCCACCATTAGCATCGGTGGATTCTATGACATGGGTTACATCGTCTCGCCACCTCATTGTCACTGTGGCACCAAATGTGTTAGCTTATTGTTGCATCAAGTGCTGTGTAAGAACAATAACAAATATTTCAGATAAACATGATGAAAACTTACACAATATGGAAAAAAATGGATATATGTCAAGAATAGTACTATATCTTCACTTGTTAATTGATTTGGGCATAAAATCCAGTCTTTGCCAAAGTTTTGGACGAATGCATTATCGGTTGCCTGCACATGCATGAAACTTGCCTGCACATGCATGAAAAAAAACAGTCTTTGTTAGTATTTACTAGGGGGTCGTGGAAATAATATACAAAACCCTAACACTATGTACGTTTTCCTAAATACGATGGATTTTCATTAAACGTGACATTTTGAGAGTAGAGTTTCCTAAAGATTCACGAGACAACAACATCCCATAACATAATCTAGGGTTTAGTGTTATCATAATCCTAAATATGAAAAGTTTACTATTTAGGTGTACGTACCATTGTGGAGACGTGAAGATCTTGCTTCTGGTCTGGTCGACGGGGAGCCGGATTCGAATCGCCGTGAAAGGAGGCAGGCTTGAAGAGAGATAGATGAATCGGGCGGAAATGATTATAAAATAATCATATTAGGGTGTATATATATTCATGGAACCTGGGCGAACAAGTCTTCTCTCGAAAAGCGACTATTCATTCCATTTCACATCACACCTGGACTAGGGGCGAATAAGTATTCTCTCGAAAAGCGTCTAATCACTACATTTTACATGGTACCTGGTCTAGGCGAACAAATCTTCTCTCACAAAGCGTCTATTCATTACATTGAACCTGGGCGAAGGGGTATTGTCTATAAAAATGAATTAATTGAAGCGAAGAATTCTTCTCTTTAAATCATCTCCTCATAAATAAAAATTTAATAAAAAATTAAAAATAAGAATGAAGTAATTTGAGCGAAGATTTCTTCGTTGTATGTCATTTTTATTTAATTAAATTAATATTTAATAAATGGAAATATTAAATTCCTGGTAATTTTGGTCATTACATACATGAGTCAGTGTACTTACATGAGAGGTTAACGGTCTTCTCATGGGAGGGTAGGGGGTTTTACATGAAGGTCCGGTTAAAAATCCTTGAAGCGAAAATTTATTCGCTCCTGAGCGTCTCCCCGTAAAAAAAAATTAATAAAAAAAATAAAAAATAAGAGTGAAGTAATTGAAGGGAAGATTTCTTCGCTGCATGTCATTTTTAATAAATTGAATTAATATTTAATAAATAGAAATATAAAATTCAAGTTAATTATGGTCTTAACATACAAGGGTAAGTGTACATCCATGATATTCAAACAGTCTTCTTATGGGTGGGTTGGGGGTTTACATGAAGGACATGGCTCCTGGGCGAGGAAATCTTCGCTCCCTTCGCTTCTCACCCTTCCATCTCACATGGCGCCTAGAGAGAAGTGATCTTAGCTGGATCATATGAATAATATAATAATTCCGTACGTTAACTGGCCATTCCGTTAACGACGTGTTGAGTGAACCCGGAATAAAACCCGGATTCCGGATTCTCCCTCCTCCCTCTCCTACCAAGATTGATTTATTAGTATAATAATAATGCTGCAATTTGATTGGTCCGCAACAGGGGAACACGGGAATCGGTAGCAGAAGATCCGTTTTCTTTTTAACATCATTCGTAAAGGGAGTCTACCGCCATGTATAGGTCTAAGCTTAAAGTCGAGTTAGAGGCTTCCATGTTTCGTTTCTTTGACTTGAGCCTACCCACCCGAAGAACATAGTCGAGAATCTTCAGACTGTTCAAGTCCTTAGTTGTATTGAACTAAGACCCGTGACCAGGTTTAGTGAGGAGATAACAAAGGAAAGCGCTAAGGGGAGCATCGTATCCATAGATCTTCTTTCGAGAGGAAATCATTTTGACCAGATTGTTGAAGAGGAATTTCGACCAGTTGATGGCTACACCTCTTGTGATCGCCATCATTATTTCAAAGACTTTCGTACAGTAGATGTAGGAAGAGTCCTTTGCAAGAATAAATTTTGAGATGATATCGGTTAGTAGGGAATACTCAACCTTCAGACAGTTACTCTTTCCGTGGGACTCAACCGGTAGGAGTTGCCCTATGAAGTATTGATATGAGAAGACGAGCGTCATCTCAGACATAATTTCATTGGAGGAAGAAGGAAACTCATAGATACCTTCGGTTAGAAGTCTGAAGAACAACCCAAATGTTTCTTCAGAAAAGCAGATGTTATTGCCAAGTACATTCGCATGAATGTACTTGTTATGATGGAAACCAGCAGTTTCAAAGAATTCACGAACCGTCTGTTCGTGAAAGATGTAGTGGGTACACAGAAATTTCTTAAGCTCAGAGGCTTTTAGAGATTCAAATATTGAAACCATTTCTGGAATCACTAGAGTGGAGACAGACTTAAGTCTATTTGCAGAGATTTCATAGAAAGAGAAGACATTTTGGCAAGATGAACACAGGATCTTGGCGATTAAATACAGGAAAGCTAACGTGTGACTATTAAATGAGGATTCAGAGATACTCAACCCTTTGAGTATGACCGTTTATTAAATACAGGAAAGCTAACGTGTGACTATTAACTTCATGATTATATGAACCGTCAAAAATTTCATAAACCTATTCCCAAGAGACGCAACCATCATTTAATATTAATCATGAAAGAGTACTATTAATATTAGACGTATAGTGGAAAGTTATCAAAAATTTTAGTCACTCTTTAAAAATTGAAAGACACCTGTCTTCAATCCATTTGAGAAGTGACTGGTTTATTTTGGCGGGAAAAGTACATGGATAGATTAAATGGTAGAGGACAACTGTCCCAATAGCCAGAAGATGAAAAGTCTAAGTACACAAGTAGTTAGACGTTTAATTTACTTCCTACATTCTTTACTTCTAATTAGGAAATGCATTTATTAGACGTTAACGTCTAATCACGCTTGTCTTATAGACGGTCACATGTCTATTAGACTTATGACGTCTATTTACACATAAACACCACGTGCTAGACGTGTGTTCGGTTAGACATGAGCTTCCAATTACTCTAGTCTTATAAACGTCTAACGTTTATTAGACGTCAACGTCTAACCGCACAAGTCATTAACCAAGACAAGAATCTAGAAGAAAATAAAAATTGCTTGAGCAGACATACGTCTAAGTAATTATGCTTCTTAAATTATTGATCCATTGGACGTATTGAGACCTCTGTCTACTTGTCTGTCCAGTTACATTTGAACAATAGGTTCCTCCTCAGTTCATGCACATAATAAAATCAATCAAGATCAATAAGTCCTAAAATATTTCTAAAGTGAGAAAACTTAGTCTCAGGTAGAGGATTTGTGAAGATGTCTGTAGTTTGTTCATCTGTTAGGATATATTCAAGGCAAATTTGCTTCTAATTGACATACTCTTGGATAAAATGATGTCTAATTTCAATGTGTTTTGTCTAAGGGTGAAAAACTGGATTGTAGGTGATGGCGATACCACTTATATTGTCGCAGAAAATTGGAGATTCTTCTACCTCAATCCCGTAGTTCTTTAGCTATTGTTAAACCCATAAGAGATGAGAACAACAACTACCTACAGCAAGATACTCTACTTCAGCTGTAGACGTAGCAACCGACGTCTACTTCTTATTGAACCATGAGATAAGACGATCTCCAAGGAACTGGAAAGTTTCACTCGTGCTCTTTCTATTAATTTTGCACCCTACATAATCTGTATCTGAGAAGCTGGTTAAATTGAAACTGGAATCCTTTGGATACCACAAACCCACATTTTGAGTTCCATTCAAATATTTCAGAATGCGTTTAGCAGCAGTAAAGTGAGAAAGTTTAGGATTAGCCAGAAATCTTCCACAGAAACCAACATCAAATTGGATGTCTGGCCTGCTGGCAGTGAGGTAAAGCAAGGATCCGATGAGACTTCTATAGGCTTTGACATCTACACCTTGACCACCATCATCTTTATCTAGCTTACTGGAGGAGCTCATTGGAGTAGTTGCAGCAGAGAAGTTCTCCATCTTGAACATCTTTAATAACTCTTTGGTGTACTTGGTTTGATTAATGAAAGTTCCTTTCTACAGCTAGCGAACTTGAAGACCGAGGAAGAATGTTAATTCTCCCATCATGCTCATTTCAAATCTGTCCTGCATCAGCTTGGTAAATTTCTCAAAGAATTTGGGGTTAGTTGATGCAAATATAATGTCATCAACATATACTTGAACAAGCAGGATGTAAGAGTTTTTAGTAAATCTAAACAATGTTTTGTCAACAGTTCCAATAACAAAATCATGATCAAACAAAAATTTAGTCAAAGTATCATACCAGCTCTAGGAGCTTGTTTCAAACCATATAATTCTTTGTCAAGTTTAAAAACATGATTTTGTAAAGTATGATTTATAAAACCAAGTGGTTTCTCAACATAGACATCTTTATTTAGTTTACCATTTAAAAATGCACTTTTCACATCCATTTGAAAAACTTTAAAATTCTTAAATGATGCATAAGCAAGGAAGATTTTAATTGCCTCGAGTCTAGCTACAGGTGCAAAGAACTCATAAAAGTCGATGCCTTCCTCCTATCTGTATCCTTGAGAAACTAGTTGGGCTTTGTTTCTAATAACTAGGCCATCTTCACTAAGCTTGTTTCTAAAGACCCATCTTCTTCCAATGACTGACTGATCAATTGGTCTTGGAGTTAGATGCCACACTTTATTTCTCACAAATTGGTTTAAGTCCTCCTGCATAGCATTGATCCAATCTGGATCAAGCACTACTTCACCAATTTCTTGGGTTCAATTTGAGAAATAAAGATAGAATTAACCATTTCAACCATCAATTGACGTCTTGTCTTATGAGGAGAGTTAGAATTTCTGATAATCAATTATGGTGGATGATTCTTGTTCCATCTGAAGTTTGTTCCCAAAGGATTAGTCATCTGATCGGATGGCTCGCGATGTCTGAACTCTCAATGTTTTGTTGAACAGGAGTTTGAACGTCTAGTTGGATTTCAATCGGATCAGCCACATGATCAGTCAACGAAATCCATTTAGCTAGAACTTCATCCTCACTCACAAACTCAAGACTTGTCTCTTCTAATCTATTAGCAAGGTCAATGGGATCGATGAAGTTACTTTCAATAGACTCATCGAAGACAACATGCAGGGACTCCACAAAAGTTTGAGTTCTGTTGTTATATACTCTATAAGCCTTGCTTACTAAGGAGTAACACAACATGAATCCAGAATCTGCTTTAGCATCAAAAGCGGTAAGATAATCCTTCCTATTGTTATGGATAAAACATTTACACCCGAATACTTTTAAGTACCAAACTGTAGGAATTCTTCCGTAAAATAGTTCATAGGGTGTTTTGTCAAAAGGTTTATTGATTATTGACCGGTTTTGTGTGTAGCAAGCTGTGTTTATGGCTTCTGTCCAGTATCAAGCAAGCAATGCCATTCTGATGTGGAGTTCTGGCACTAGACAACTCGTGCCTAATACCAAACTCCTCGAGATAAGAGGATAGGCGTCTGTTAGTGAATTCAGTTCCCTGATCACTTCTAATGCAAGCAATAGTTAAAGATTTCTGATTCTGAATTCTTCTAAAGATTTTTATCAAAATTTTAGTAGTTTTATCCTTTGATTGTAAAAATTCTACCCATGTAAATCATGAGAAATCATCAATAACAATTAGGGTGAAACTCATTCCTCCTATGCTCTTTACAGGAATTGGATCAAACAGATCTATGTGTAAAAGTTCTAAGCAACAACTGGATTGAGATTTCCTTTTACTTTTGAACGATGATCTGCCCTGTTTGCCTAACTGGAAAGCAGGACATACCTTGTCCTTAGAAAACTGTAGTTTAGGCAAACCGAACACTAAGTTATTCGAACATATGTTGTTGATGGTTTTAAAATTTAGATAGTTTAATATCTTATGCATAACCATTTTTGGTCATTCTTGGCAATCATGCACATATGGTCAGATGAATTATTTTGCCAGTTCATTTTATAGGAGTTTCCTACTCTACTTCCACTTAATAAAGTATTACCATGTTGATCCTTAACTAGGCATGCATGAGTTTGGAAATTAATTGACAGTACGTTATCACATAGTTTACTAATACTAATCAAGTTATAGCACAAATTGTCAATAATTAATACATCATTGATGGTTAGATTACCATGGATAATCTTACCCTTACCCATGGTCTTACCCTTCTAGTTGTCACCAAAAGTGATATTAGGTCCTGAACAATCTACTATATCAGTGAGAAGTCGTCTGTTTACTGTCATATGTTTGGATCCGCTATCCAAATACCAGACAAAATCCTCCACGCAGTCACTCACATGTACCTACTCAAAATAATATTTACAATCGTTTGGTACCCACATTCACTTGGGTCCTCGGTCAATCAGTCCCTTAGGAATCCATATTTAAGTTATTCTGATGGATTTCCCATTTTATGTTGTGATTAATGCGTATGATTTTGACATAGTAGACGCCTTCCTGCTAGCCTCTAATCCCTTAGCTTTTGAAGATTAATTTCTTTTAAAACTCCTTGACTTTGAGTCAGGTTTTATATTGCTACACAGTCGACGGAACATAAGTGATTTCATTCTTCAAAGTTAAGTCTTCATGAATTGGATTAGATTCAATGTTAGTTAAACTCCCTTTGACAAAACTTATTGGCTTAAGCTTGTCAGTTGCTAAGTTTAACTTTTTGCAGGACTGGTTTTGGTCATCGCTATCAAATTCTAAACCGAATTTAGATTCAACAGATTTTAACAGACTAATCTAATATTTGACAACTTCTCCAGACCTTGTCCACGCATTAACATCATAGTTTAGCCTTTTGTTTTCAAAAGAGAGAGTTTGAATATGTTCCTTGAGCATCTCATTCTCAGATGAGATCTCGATCACTTTCTTTTCAAAAACATGTGATTCAGAAATCTTGTGTGAAAAAGAAATATTGGTCTCATATTTTACTTTCATTTCATAAAAGGAATCTGATATCGGTCCGTTTGGACTTATTTTCAACGTTTCGGTCCTTCTTGGTTTGAACGTTTCGGTCATAGATCTGAATTAGTTTCTCCCAAATTTCTTTAGTAGAGAAGCATGATTTGATCTCGTAGAATATGTTCATGTTGATCGATTGATACAAGATATCTTTGGCACCGTTGTCCAAATTGTTGGTCATCTTATGTTTAGCTGTCCACTCACATCTTGGCTTCGCAATTTTTATGGGACCATTGGTAATGACACTCCACATATCACAGTCAAGAGCAGCCAAGTGAGCTTGCATTCTCATCATACAATAGTCGTAGTTTTCTTTCGAAAGAAGAGGGATCTCGTTGATGATAGACATGATTCAGATTCCTAAGGCTTGAAAATAGAAAACAGGGCTCTGATACCAATTGAAAAGATCAGTGGCACCAATAGAGACGGAGGTCTAACTATTGATGACAACTTCTGGAAAACGGTTTGATAGAAATCCTGTTAGGGATTAATATCACTTTCTATTCTTCACAAACCCTTGCAAACTCTTGAAGTGATTCAAGTGCGGAAACGTTTGCTCAGGTTTGAAGCTAAGAACCGATGAAGGAGAAGATGACAAAATATAAATGATACAAAGATTTGTTTATAAATGTTCGGAGAAAAACTCTCCTACGTCACCCTTTCTTCCAACCACCGGAAAGAATTCACTATACTTTTCTTAGAATCAAATAAAGTTTCCAAGATAGCTCACTATTGAACAAAACAGACACTGTTCAACTTACATTATATTGAACAATATCACTCAGCTAGATAATACTTTGATTCTATCTCTCTCTTGATGTCCAAAACACAGTAAGCAGGAGAGCAAATCGTAAGATCGATCGTAAGTTTAATAGACTTGCTTGTTCGTCCGTGTATCTGCGTGTGTATTCGTCTGTTGTCCTTGAGGATCTTTAAATAAAGAATAGGTACCAACGGTCGAATATTCTATAATGACACGTGGCAAACACCCATTGGAAAGCCTCCGTAGTACACAGGTACAACAGACTTTGTGTATAAAGATTGTGGCCGTACCAATATGGTAGTGCGCCAAATATTCTTCTATGATTGTCCTGCAAGAAACAAGTAGTGGGAAGAATATTTGCTTACGTGTCATTAATTCATTAGATGGAACTGGATGTCGTAATGATCTGCACGGATTAGTGGAGCAGGTGTAGGAGTAGACGAATGTTAACTTTAAGCAACTGCTGAAGCGAGGCATTAGACGTGCTCCATTAGACTGCCAAGTCTAATGAAGTTAGAATCCCCCGTCTAATAGCAAGATCCATTAGACCAACAAGTCTAATGGAGTTAGATGACACGTCTAACTACGTGTCCCCTCAGACTAGTTTGAAGGAATTAGACTCCCTGCGTATAACTTTCATATTTTAGATTGCACGTCTAACTACATATCTGTTAGACTACACGTCTAACTACGTCTGTTAGACTACACGTTTAACTACGTATTTGTTAGACTGCACCTCTAACTACGTCTGTTAGACTACACGTCTAACTACGTATCCATTAGATTGCACGTCTAACTACGTCAGTTAAACTGCACGTCTAACTACATCTGTTAGACTACACGTCTAACTTCGTATCCGTTAGACTGCACGTGTAAATACGTCTGTTAGATTGCACGTCTAACTACGTCTATTAGACTACACATCTAACTACTTATCCGTTAGACTGCACGTCTAACTACGTACGTCTAATAACCAATACATCTAATGAACCTAATTCAAGCTAAGTCAAACTTAACATGTTTTGATGCACCTGCACAAAAACAATTAGACGGCTTAGTTTCCTTCATTTTTAAGTTTTATACAAATTCATCATCAAAATACCGTTATTCAGAATAGTTTGACCCTTAGTCAAAATAATTTGTCCCAACACTTTGTTATCATATTTCTTTCCAAGCATAGAGAACTCATTTACTACAATAGAAAACCGATCACTGAATTCCTTCATGGTTTTTCGGGGCGCATCTTGATGTTTTCGAACTTTAGAGTAGCCACCAGTATCTTATTCTCTTTTGTTCTTTCGCTTCCTTCAGGAAGTTGAATGACCGTATCTCATGCTTCCTTTGCAGTTGCACAGTCTCTGACTTTGGCAAATGTGTTTCTATCTAAAGATTTAAAGATAGTGCTTCTGCAGTGATTGACCAGGTTGTTCCTTCTTTTGTCTTCCATTATTCATTCACTTCTATCATTTTCGATCTTTATCAGTACGTCAGAAAGAATGAACATCATCACGTCGTCCATAGTGATCAGATGCAGATGCATCTGAATCTTCCAATCGACAAACTCTTCACTCTCTAGCATTGGCAGTTTCTTACCATGAGTCATGCTTGTTTCGAGTTGCTTAAGTATTGAGAATACCTGCTTTGATACCAATTGATAGGATCGAAATCGCCGATAGAGGACCGGGGTCCGGATAAAGGAGAACGCTAACACACACACAACGGTTGGTACTAATCCGGTTAAAGATTAGTATCGGTCTCAACACTATACAAGTTGTTACAAACTTCTTGAACCGAGTTCAAGTGCGGAAGTAGTTTGTTTAAACTTGAAGTAACACACGAATTGGATAATAAGGATGAATGGGAAGAAGGAAGAACACAAAACAAGATATATGGATGTTCGGAGATAAAACTTCTACGTCACCCTTTCTTCTCAAACTTTTAGAAGGATATTCACTAAGAATATTCAATCACACTTTTACAATATGTCGAATAACCGAAGCTTATTTACTGCTCGTTATTGACTTACAACTCTCACACAAACTGAATTGTTATACACTTTAATACTCTTTAACAGATTTGAAATGCAAGAACAGTAGACTTGATAGCTTTTTGTAACTGTGTTACTCTTGTAACTGCTCTAAGATTTTTTTCGTAACTGTTGCTTCTGTTCTTCGGCTTCAATTTATATTGTGGAAATATGACAACAATCATATTTCTCTTTCAACGGATACCTTCATGGTAATTCTTGAATCTGATTGGTTGGTCAAAAAGAGCTGCAATTCATTAAATGTGGTTGATGATTCCCAAGAAAAAATACAACAGGTCAGTTTGTCTTCTGTTGACTTTAACAGTTGGTCGATTGGACAGATTTATGCTCCTTGGAGACTACTTTTGGACTTATACCAAAATAGGTATATCTGTTCACTTGGCAGTCTTCTGCAGTCTATAGTCTATCATCAGATTTGTATCAAATAGGAAATAGCACAGTCTGCATATTTAAAGGACTCCTTCTGCCTATTCCCAAATAGGACCTATTACATCAAAATGGAAACTTCTAGCAGTTCCATATCTTTGATTTGGTCTTGATTAATATCCCATTAGAATTGTACGGTCATTTAGGATTGAGCCAATATTTTGAGCCGACCGGACAACATATCGGTTTGTTGCTTGACCGGTTGACAAATTCTACCTTCGAGGAGAGGAAACCGATCTTTAAGGAAAAGTTCACCGATCCTAAATTTGAGCCGAACCGGTCTTTTACTGACAAGATTGATTAATTTATGCTTCTTTTCTGATATCGGTTTGACTGGACAATTTTGAGAATGTGACCGCTCCCGCCTTTTCCTGCACAAAAAATTGAGTTTGATTAAGTTCTTTAGATAGTTAATTACTTATTAAGTAACTATGTAATTTATCTAACAGTTTGAAGCTTTAATGGTGGATTTTCAAATTTCATAGATTTGAAGGTTATGAGTTGGTTCGTTGGATTCAGAATGACTAAGATAGTATACTTATATTGTCCATGAGTTGGTAGAGGCTCTAAGTGGCCTGAATCGGCCAAAAACCTTGAATGACTTTTGGCTATTCTTGGCTTAAGTCGTCGGAATTAGGATGAATCATCCTTATTTTGATAGGGAGAAATGATCATCATCATAGGTTAATTATTTCAGGCTTTAAATGAGCTGAAATGGTTCACTAACGATGGATTTTCATGTTAGAGAAATCAACCACGGACCTTCAAGCTTATCTACACGGCGTCGCAATGAAGAAGATTATTGGAGGTCAAAACGATGTCATTTCGCACAGGTTTGGTGTTCTGTCTAGGCGTTGTTGCGTCTAGGCGTTCAGTTAGCATTTTTTCTAATGAGCGTTAGACAATTTGTTGCCTCGTACGCGTTTCTCCTCGTCTACAACTAGCTACACGAAGCGCTCTGAGTCGTTGGATGCAATTCTAACGTTCATCCAATGGACGTCGTTCCTGCTGCAACCAATTCTTGTGTTTTCGGCTACACCCAATTAAGATTTATTTTTATTTTAAAACTTTAAGAATGTTTGAAATTGATTTTTCTTTCACCTTTTGCTTTAAATTTGATCATCTTAAATACACAAAATTTTAAAATAAATATGACAAATATTTTACCAATTTATTTTAATATTCTTTTTTATATTTTTAGGGTTAAATAAATAATTATTTTAAATGAAATGGATACAACAATTTTTAGATAAATGAGTACAACATTTATCTCAAATATTTTTTTTTTTTTTATTATTTTGACCATTTTCCTTAAATAATTAGACTTTAATTATTAAAATAATTAGCCTAACTAATTGTTTTGATTTGTTTTTGGCCATGAGGTTAATTAATTTAATTTTATTTATTTAAAAATTAAAAAAAATATTTATTTTAATATTATAAATTGGGATGTAGATTTTTAGACCTTACAGTTGGCAAAGTTTATGTCTTAACAAACTAAAAGTTTGTCGATCAAAATAATTTTCTTACATGCAATGATAGATTGGGACATCTTGGAGCTATTATGATGCAAAGAATAATTAATCATTCATGTGGGCATTCACTAAAAAACTAAAAGATTTTTTCTACTCAATGAATTCTGTTATGTTGATTGTTCAAATTTAATAATAAGTCCATCATTTAATAATACCATAAAATTATGGTTGAACCCTTGAAATTTATTTAAGGTATACAAGGTAATATATTTTGTCCTATTCATCCACCATGTGGACCATTCAGATATTTTTTGGTATTAATTGACGCATCAACAAGATGGTCACATGTGTTTATTATAAACTCGTAATCAAGTGTTTGCAAGATTGTTTGTTCAAATTATCAAATTAAGAGCTCACTTACAAGACTATTTAATTAAATATATTCGGCTTGATAATGTTGGAGAATTTACCTCCTATATTTTAATAATTATTGTATGTCAATTGGGATAAGTATTGAACATCTAGTAGCACATGTTCACACACAAAATGGCCTTGTAGAGTCATTGATAAAAATGTCTTCAACTAATTATCGTTGCTTATGAAAACAAAACTTCCAATACAAGCTTGGGGACATGCTATTTTACATGCGGCATCATTAATTCATATTAGACATACACATTATAATGAGGTCTCCCCTTTAGAAATGGTTTATGGCCAGGAACCAAATATTTTTCATCTAAAAATTTTCAGATGAAAGGTATATGTGCCAATTACTCCACCACAACGCACAAAGATGGGACCTCAAAAGACATTGGGGATATATGTTACATATAAATAACCATCTATAATTAAATATCTTGAGGAATTGACGGGTAACTTATTCACGGCAAGGTTTGATGATTGTCATTTCGATGAAGTGATATGTTAAACCGATTGGTTATAAAAGGGTATTCATAAGAAAAAAAATTAGAAATATTAAATTGTCAAACATAAGGGATTACTTATTGTCTAGGGGTTCTCGTAGAGACCTGAAATTAATTATGAGGAGACATATTCTCATGTGGTGGATGGAACAACATTTAGATATCTGATAAGTTTTTTAGTACACGATAAAATTTGGATGAGATTGATGGATGTTGTTACGGCATATTTATATGGCTCCCTTGATAACAACATATACATGAAATTCCCTAAAGGATTTAAAATGCCAGAAACATGTAATTCAGACCTTCGCGACCTTTACTCGGTTAAATTATGTTGATCTTTATATGGATTGAAATAATTTGGACGTGTGTGGTATAAACGTCTCAGTGAATATTTGTTAAAGAATGAATTTCAAAATGACCCAATATGTTCATATGTGTTTATTAAGAGATATGGATGATAATTTGTAATAATTGCAATTTATGTGGATGATCTGAATATTATTAGAACTATAAATGAACTATCTTAAATAGTTAATTATCTTAAGAAATAATTTGAGATGAAAGATATCGGGAAATCAAAGTGATATCTCGGCTTGCAGGTTGAGCATTTAGAGAATGTAATTTTTGTTCATCAATCTGGTTATACATTGTAAGTACTAAAAAGATTCTTTATGGATAAAGCGCGTCCGTTGAGTAGTCCAATGATCGTTTGATGAAAATAAAGATTCATTTCGACCTCGTATGAGTGATGAAGAACTAATTGGTCCTGAAGTACCATACCTTAGTGCTATTAACGCATTAATGTTTCAGGCTACTCATACTAGACGTGATATATTATTTGAAGTAAATTTATTAGTGAGATATAGTTCTTCACCGACAATGAGACATTAGAATGTATTTAACCATATTTTTTGGTACATTCGAGGAACTATGGACATGAGATTATATTATCCATATGTATGTGAAGCTGAATTGATTGGGTACACAAATGTAGGTATTTATCTGATCCTCATAATGGTAGGTCTCAAATAGGTTATATATTCACATATGGTGGTACAATTATATCTTGGAGATCTATGAAACAATTAATTATAGCCACATCTTCAAATCATTATGAGATCGTTGATATTCATGAGGCAAGTCGAGAATGTGTATGGTTGAGATCAATTATTCATCATATTTGAGAGTCATATGGTTTATCCGTAAATAAGATTCTCTAAGAATTTTATATGGGGATAATGTTGCTTGTATTGCACAATTAAAAGGACAATCGGCACGAACGACACAAACGACATGATAACTCTAATAACTTGGTCGTACATTAAGCTGCAAAACTTGATTGGAAGGTTAGAGTTTCTGTTTTACCCTATTATTCAATAACTAGGGTTTCTGGTGTATCATGTTCTATAATTGCTCTGTTTTGTTATTGTTTCTTATTCTTCATTAAAATGAGAAGAAAGAAAAGAAATAAGAATAAGGAAGTCAAAGAATTTTTGATGGAAGGTTTAATGGAGGAAGCTAAAATTGATAGAATTTCTGAAGAAATTATTCAGGAAAAACAGGAATGCAACAAAGGTCAGGAGTCAATTGCTGATAAAAATTCTGAAGAAAATATAGCAAGAAAACAGGGGAAGAAAGAAGGAATTTGGAAGGTTGGTTACAATGAAAGAGCAAATCTCTTTGGACTGAAAAATCAAATCACAAAGCTCCTGATGCACGCAAAGAAAGGAGAGATTGTGCTCAACAAAGAAAAAATGCAGCAAACAATCGTCCAATCGAATGTACATTATCTTAAGGACTGGAATTTACTACAGAAGGAAGAGGATGAAAAGATAGTAAAATGGTCAGTTGAAGCAATGAGGGAGATGATGAAGTCCCCTAAATCTAAGACCTATACTATCAGGAGCATTTTTAACTAGAAGGTAAATGAAGTCTGGAAAAATAATTAAAAATGTCTATCAAGACTCAAGAGGGTCATTTTTAATGCAAATTTCATCAAAATAATTAGTATTTGTAATCTTTGAAAATTTAGGGCTTGTTTGATATTGGAAACAGAGGATCATGCTTATAAAGGAATAATCTACTGGGGCAATGTTAAAACAAAAGTGGAGGTACTTAATTCTCCTTTTGAATTTAAATTGCCAACTGAAGTGGAAGAAAAATGTGTTAAAGAATAGGAAATGTAGTGGTTGGAAACTACATAGGGAAGAATAGAGTATCATTCTCAGTCACCAAGGAAGCCTTAATGAAACAATGGGAGCAGAATGGACTAGTTAAGATTTCTACAAATATACATGATCTCTATTTTCTGCAGTTCAAGAAGGAATCAAACTTGGATGATATTCTGAAATATGGGCATACTTACATTGGATCAAATTGTATGAAGCTGGAGAGATGGTCTGAAAAATTGAACCTGCTAAGGAAACCAAAAGAAACAGCCCATATATGGTTTAAACTTTGGAATATCCAAACACACATGTACAATGCAGAAGCTTTAAGTCACTTTGCAAGTTTATTGGGAAAACCATTATACATGGACCCAATTACAGAAGGAGGAGAACAATTTACCTTTGCTAGAATAAGCATTGAAGTGCATCCTCGAAGTACACTACCAAAGAACATGACAGTAGTTGACAGGAATGGAAAGTCTACAATCATGGAAATCTCATATGAATGGAGGCCAGATATGTGTGTTTTCTTTAATACTTTTCAACATTCTAGCACTAAATGTGAAAAAGAAGTTGAGGAAGAGCATAAAATTATAAAAGCCCAAGAAGATGAAAAGCAGAAAAATGAAACAGAAGAATCAAAGAGCATATTGGGAAAGTTAAAGAAAATCAGCAAGGAAAAAATACAGAGGAAGAAATCAAGAAGAATCATAGAAAGAAGAAAGTAATGATATAGAGGAAGAAAGCAAGGTAGAATCAAATAATGAAGAAAAATCAACGAAACTGATGAAAGGGATACGGAAGAAGATAAACCTAAAGACAATGAAGATGAAGATGAAGAAGATGAAATCAAAGATACAACAGAGAAGAAAAATACAAAGGAAACTAAGGTTGTTGATCCTCAAACACATAAAACTGAAATTGAGAAAAGTAGTGACAAAACCCCTGAAATCCTAAAGAAGAATATATTTTATTATGTTAGTACGAGTTCATATAGAGGAAGATTAAACAATAAGAGTAGATAAACATCATCATCAGCTTCAATTCAATCTCCCTTAATGAATAACACAAGAAGAATGAGACGTGTAAGAAGGCAATATGCTCAAAATGCGGATATGAAGACAACATAGGTTGAGATAGCTAGATTGTAGTCTTTGTTTATTATAATCTGTGTTTTGTAATGTACTAGATGAAGATAGTGCGCCGAATATTTTTCTCATCATCGTGGTGTACTGGGAACGTACATCATATGAGATTTTAATTATCTTGGCACGTGGGAGTCTTCTATATGATTAGCTCAACTATTTTACATTAAATGATGGCGTGTTATAGAGCTCCGCGTGCTGATGTAGTGTAGCTCTACTTGAGTGTTGTAGCTGCACTTGAGTATCGTAGCCCTACTTGAATATCGTGTGACTGTTGAGCTTCTTATAAGGTTTGTATAATGATACATGGTACTTAATGCAACGGTCAAATCTGAATATTAAATATGGCGTTATTCCGTTGATTATTGTGCATACTGATGTGATAGTCTTGTATAAATCCGAACAAGTTAAATATCGGAAGCGCTGATATAAAACCGAACTGGTTAGAATAATGGAAACGCTAATATAAAACCAAACTAGTTAAAGTACTAGAAGCTCTGATATAGAACCTAGCAAGTTAAAATACCGGGAGTGCTAATATAAAACTAAACTAGTTAAAATACCGGAAGCGCTGATATAAAACTGAATTAGTTAAAATACCGGAAGAACTAATATAAAGCGGAACTAGTTAAAATACTAAAAGAGCTGATATAAAACTGAACTGTTTAAAATACCGGAAGAGCCTTTTCAAAATATCGAAGATAGATAAAATCGGAAGCGCTTATCCAAAAACTGATTTGGACAAACTACCGGACGCACTTCTTTGAAATACCGAATTAGACATAAAACCGGAAGTGCTTATTCAAAAAATGATTTGGATAAACTACCGGACGCGCTTCTTCGAAATACAGAACTAGACATAAAACCGGAAGCACTTATCCAAAAACCGATTTGGATAAACTACCGGACGCGTTTCTTCGTAACCGAAGTTGATCAAATACCGAATTTGATCAACTACCGGACTTGATTCCCTTTCCGGTTTTCTTCACTTTAACCTTACATATAAACAATTTAACACATCTAAGTCTTTATTTATACATTTAAAATTAATGAAAGACTTTAATCTAACAATTTCTCTGTTTTGATTATTTAAGTTAAATTATCAAAACCCGGTAGAATCATTATAGTGAATGTCCTAGATTAATTAAATCTAACAATTTCTCCCTTTTTGATTATTTAAACTAAATTATCAAAACCCGGTAATTTTATAACGTCGATTAATTATCCTAAGTTAGTTAACTACTTTAATCCAACAATTTCTCCCTCTTTGATTGTTTAGAATAAATTATCAAAGCAGCTATATGTCTAGTAATTTCTCCATTTTTGATCGTTTATCTTTAAAAATGATCTAAACTAGTAAATGATAATAGTTTAAACCTATATCAAGCAATCTTCCCTTTTAGATAACCAAGTCAAGAAACACAATTAGTCAATAGTAAGAGTTCAACAAAATAAATTCAAAGAGTTCATAAGTAAGAGACAGGAATAAAAGAAGATTAGGATCCCCCTTGTAGTTCTGTCTTCGATGTCCTCCAACAACTTAGACATAAAATTTCCATCGGTACAACTACCAGAATCACGTCCACGTCCTCTTCCTCTTGGAGCTCGAGAGCTACCGCCTCGGGAAGTAGGAGGTTCAGGTGATGGATAACTAAAAGCGCTTTAAGTTGAACTGCGTCTGGTACATGAACTACGAGGATGAAGACTTCCTTGGTTCGCTATTTCTTCCAAGGTCATGTTATCAGGATCATCAACAACAAATTGTTTAGCAACTTCTAAAGCTGCATTCTCCTCATCTTGAATTCTTCTGGCAGCAGCATCCGCCTCTACTATTTTCTCTAATTCACAAACTCTTATAGAATTGGTAATTTCCATCACTTGCGAAGATAGAAGCTGAATTGAAGATTTAGTTTCTCCATGAAGATTAATATTCGAGCTACTTTCTCATTCTTGACAGCTCCTGCATGTTGCTTATAACATTTCCGTCCGTGGCCCTATGAGCCACAACCAGCTAATTGTGCGCATTAGATGAAGAAGTAGAAAAGCTTTCTATTCGGTCCAACCTTGAGTTGAAGGATTGGAAGGCCTCTTTTCACAGAGCTATAGCCTCCATGACAATTTGTCGGATATCCATTGTTCTTGGAGACTCCTCTTCGGAATGAGAATGAGTAGAGAGGTAGGAGCCAACAGGAACAGATCGAATAGGTGCAGGGCGAGAACTAACATGAATGTATAGCTTTGGTTCTACGTTCTAGGGAGGAACTTGAGAAAGAGGTGCATAAATTATCGCCCGAGGACATACCTCATCTCCAAGAACCTCCTTGTTCATCTTACTAATACACCCTGAAATTCTTTTGAATTGACAATCATACTAGGAGGAGAGATAGTAGGAGTCGTCTTCTTAGATTTTTGAACTTCAATCTCCTTCTCCTTAGCCACTTCCTCTTCTTCATCAGATGGGGGAGTGTTATCAATTTTATGATAAGAAGAGGGTATTTCGTCAACCGCGGATGTTGATATTGAGCAAGCTCGATCACCCTCAACCTCTTTTTCACTTCCTTTAGACTCAGATAGGGTAACACCCGATGACACTTTCTCACTAGATAAGAACCTCTATTCTCACATAGATTCCCTATGGCGCTTCATCTCTTCCTTAGAGTATGGAAACTGATCTTTAATAGAAGGTTGCAAGTGATCACCAAAATAATACATTTGAAAACGCAGTTCTTCTGCAGAGAACTTCTCTTGTTATGCTAGATATTTCCTCGACATTTCCTCATCTTTCTCGAGATACTGTTTGGCTCTATAGTTATAGCGGACATTGCCTTAAGGAGGTGGCATTTCATCAATGAAGTCCATTGGCTCGTCCTCATCATAAAAGTTTAAGTTTGTTCGAGGAGTGGAATCTCGAGACTCATCTGAGCTGGACGATTCTGTCCCATGCAAGAACTTAAGAGTGGAAGACCAATACTTCTCCATGAGCCCGCTTAGATAATTAACCACTTCCGCATCCATTTGAGTAGTATTAGTAAACAAATTAAAATTCATTCGGCAACTGGTATAGAAAGGGAAAAGAGCACGATCTCTCGCATAGGCTTCCACAAATTCCCTTCTCTTGAGGGCTTCAGAAACACCTTTAGTTTTGGTCAAGGAAAATATTTTCTTTTCCAAATTCAGCTCATACCATTTTTCATCTTCTTCAACTTCTAGGAGCACATTATTGAAGCTGGTGAAGATCTTTGCGTTGAGCCACATGTTAAATAGGTGATTTTGACAATAGCATCAGCTTCAACCTCTTCGACTATCAATTTTATTGAGGCTTGGGCTTTAAGAGTTAAGTCAGAGGGGAAGCATGCATTAACCCAGCAATTCCTTTCACTGCTCCTACAACTTCGGTAGGTTTCGGATCCTCTACAGGTTCCATGATCATAATCCCTCTAACTTTTCTCATCTGGGCAAAAGAGGAAAAATGTTTTGAGGCAGCACCTGTTGAGGAATCCTCCACAACATTTGTAACGTCTTCCATTTCCACATCAATAGCATCCGAAAGGGCAACACCTCTTGCTGAGTGGAAGGGACAAGAGTAGATTTTGGATCGATGGCTACCGTGACCACCTTATCAACAACAATTAAAGCCTCCTACTGGATAACATGAGTAATATCAAGCTGGACGGCTGCATCATTCTCTGTGTGATTGGCTGGAAGAACATCCGACCGATCAGTAATAACATCGTCGATTATAACAGTTGGAATATCGGCTATAACTTTTTGAACCTTTAAATCCTTTGGCTCAAACGGAGTAGCCATAGGCGTTGTAGCCTGAGCTTATGCTAACTCTACTAAAAGGACCCTCTAGCGACAGAGATGATGCAGCAAACAACGGTGGAGTAGAGATATTACCTCAAACCGAGCCTACTTTCGGGATTAGTTGATTTCGCCCGCTTCTCTAGTTTTGTCATTACCAGTTGAGCTCGCAGCTGATTCAACTCCAAAAGATTTGAGCATTTTTGCAGATGTAGAATGGCTAGAAGAATTAATGCATTTAGAATCACCTGCAGATTTACCACCGGCCGATTATTGTCCGGAGGCCTCAGAGTTGGACTCCTTGCCTTTCTTAGTCCTGGTGATATACCTTACAACCGTGATAGAAGAGATGACTTTATTGGGATTAATAGGGGTACCAGAACTGATGGGCACTCCCATATGCTTTAATATCCAACCAATCTGGACTAAAAAGCCTAGACTTTGTTTGGTGTATGGAGACACAATTTCACAAAGAATGTTGAACAAGACATCCCCCCCCCCCCGTTCACGGTTACTTACCTTGTTATGGAAACCATCATTTCGAACTTAAATTAAGTTATGGAGTCATAGTCTCCTCCCCTCCATTGGAGTGATTTAGAAGTAATGTCGCATAAAATGCGATATTCACACTTTAAATGTTTTTTCTTCCCGCTACAGTTGACGGGATGTCAAGATCGGAAAAGAATGTTTGCATTTCGAGTAGAATATTAGAAGGGATCTCCTTAGAGAAATGTAGACCCTTCGTAGGAAGCCCTAAAATATCAGCGAACGCAGCTTCTTTAATAATAATATATTTTTCATTCTCCTTAACCGAGATGGATTCTCCAATGATTATTGCCGAGTCAAAGAAAGCCCGCACTTCCTCGTCATAGCTAATAAATGGACCTCCAAGTAACTTCCTAAGGCCGGAAGCCTCAAGAGATCGAAAAACTGCCTCCATCTTCGATATCCTAGCATTGTAGATGGATTCAAAATCTACCTTTGGAGTTGTCATCAAATGTGATTCTTGATCCATATTCGTTTACTACGTTTGTTAGAAGCTTGTTATTTCTGGTCATATGCCTTGGGAATTCACTGTTCAAGTACCATTCTCTAACCTGTGAATAAAAGTATTTACAACCTTTGGTACCCACATTTAATTGGATCCATGGTTAACCAGTCCTTTGGGAATCCATACTTGTGTTACTTTGATGGATCTCCCAGTATTTGTCTTAATAATTTTAATTGAATTTGGCTTGACATCTCTTTGTCTGCCTTTAGATGAGTCAAGGTTTTGACGATGAGTATTGATTAGACCTTCTCGACCGCTTCTCATGTTTACGTCTAGCCGACCGACTGACTTTCCTTCTCTCAGGATTAAGCCACTGTGACTTGTCAGTTGACTTCACATAATTTAATTCCTTTTTAGTTATTGACTCATTTCCATCGTGATTCGCTTGAGTTTCAGTTGACGTATCATTGACAAAACCTATAGAGGGAAGTTTGCCTTTCGTGGGTTTCAACTTTTTGCATGACTTGTCTGGGTTGATGTTGTCATAGGCTAGACCAAATTGTATTTGAATGGCCTTAGTTGAATCGTCATCTGATTGACCGCATCCGCAGACTTCGTTAATGCAACAATCACATAGTTCGCTCTTTCGTTTTCTTTGGTCAACAATTGAATTGTCTCCTTGAGCTTCTCAATCTCAGAGGATAGTTCATTTGTTTACCATTAATGTTGTTTGGTTGAGTTGAAATGAGGATAGATAATTTCTTGTACTCAATGACCATGTCATTAAGTGCAGTAATCAGGTCCTCTCGAGTGAACTATTTAGAGGCAAAGTCAAATACTTCTTCGTTGTTAGCGTTAAAGAACTTGATTTCTTCAACATCACTATCACTTGAGGAACTGGAATCCGATTCACTTTAGTCCCATTTGCTTCTTCTTTCCTTTGCCAACATTTCTTTCTGATCATTTTTATGCTTGGATGATTTATGATCCTCCGTATATTTCTGATCAACTGGCTTCTTATCATCTCTCCTTGGCTTCCGACATTCCGACTTGTAGTGACCCAAGGTGTCACAGTTAATGCAATGCATGTTAGACTTGTAATCATTAGAGTTATTATTGTTATTGAAAGATGGGTCTGGTTCACTAGTGGAAAATGTATATTCACCAAGGAAATTAACCGAGAGTGAATAAAGCTCTCGGAAATAAATATTTCACGGAGTAGTAATTCGCTCTCGCTGAAATTTATTATAATCACAGAGACCAGTTCGTCGCTCTCGCAGATAAGTCATAATTCTGAGGGCAACATTGTAACATGTAACATAGAAACTTATGTTGATCACAACTTCTTTAACTAATTATCAAATTCCGTCTACATCCCAAAACATACATTCTTCTCCTCAATTTTATAACTAGACAATCCCGGTTATGTTCACCCCCATTATATCCTGTCCTACTAGTCAGCAAGCTCAAGAAGAAGACTCTCTCTATGAAAACTCCAAAGAGGATATCAACCTAACTACACGAGTACAAAAGAAGGAGGTAATTAACCCCTTGAGACCACAAGAAAAACAAATTTTATAGGCTGATCAACCACCGCTAATGGAATATGAACGCCAAATGGCTCAAGATCAAATCATGCAAGTAAAGATGCATCCCAACTAAAAATATTAGCTAATGGTAAAAACACTGAAGAACATCATGACTGGAAAGACGCTTTGAAAGCTCTCGAACGAGCAATTATTCCGGAAGGCGTCTAGCTTCAAGCCCTATCCAAGTACATAGGAAAAAATGACTCGTCGATCTTTTTCAAAATGAACGCCTCTACAAGAACCCTATTACGAATTGGAGAACCAATTGTTCTCCACCTATTTCCTAAGTACCTCGATGACGCTACTTTATGTTGGTATCAACAACAAAAGATTGTCGATTATAGAGCAAAGAAGAACTGATTGCAGCATTCATAAAACTCTTCACAATACATCTCAACCTCGAACGACCAGAAAAGATGTTGAAGAATATAAAAGCAATGAGAAAATGATAATTTTTCCGTATTTATCGAGAGACGGAAAGCTATCGTCGAGGAAATCGATTCCCTCCCGAGCGAACATCGATAAATCGATATGATTCTGAAAAATATTAACGAATGATATTCTATAGGATTCACTATCAAAACCATCTAAACTATGAATAAATTGCTAAAGAATGGAAACAGCCTTGATGACTATATCGACAAAGTAGAGAATAAGGGAAAAGAAGTCAAGATACCACACCCCAAGTCGTTTCCCGTGAAAAAAAAAGGTACACTAGGTAATCAATGCCTTATAGGAGCAACCACTTCAAAAGGCAAGCCCAAGAAAGACTCCACAAGGTATGTACAATCACTACTACCATTGTCACACCTCCAAAGACATGGAAACCTCCTAGAGTCTTTGATGACCTAAAAATTTTTTTAGTCAAGTGGTGAAGATTCTCGAAGAAAAGATTCTCTTGGAAAATGTCGATATCTTTCATGCTACTACAAAGTCGTTAACGAAAACATACCCCAAAATGTTGGTGACGGATGAAACTAAATATATAATATGAGAGAATACTAGATGCTATTGGAATATTAAATTTGAATAATATTAAGATGAATATGAATAAAGTATTTATTATTTCATAATTTATAGCATATATCATTATAAGATGAATATTCATAAATTTAACTAAAGAGAAGTGTAACAACTTATCTCTTATAATAATCATAGTTTTGGAGATCTTTAAGAAATAACTAAAAATTAACAATCCCATCAATTTGTAAGAACAAGTTCTACTACCTCCATCACTCAACAATTCATAAAGTTTACCTAAACTATTATAGTTTTTTTTATAAACTTCCATAAGCTATTATAATAAATACTACTATTTCTCACAACAAGGAAATATAAAGGAGAAAGACAGATTCATCTACTGTTAATTATCCAATTATTTTATGACCTAGGTCCAGTATGTTCCAGTCCTGGACAAACCTAAAAAATAGTTTGCACGCCTTTTCACAGGAAATGTCCGAGAAGAATACGTTTTTCTCCTCTTTTAGCCAAGTCGCAAATTCATATTTTCTTAAGAAGTAGTCATGCTGGATATTTCCTTAAACTCCGGTTCATAATAAATAAAAATATAGAGTGTTCAACACCAAAAAAAAAAATAAACAAAAAAATAATTCAAACATATAGTTTTGTGTGTGTTTATGTTCTTTCTAACATCATCAACAACATATTGTTGTTTATTTGATATGATTATAGAAAAACTTATGTTATTGAATATAAATTAAAAAAATTAACAATTGATTAGAACAAAATAATAAAAAAATAATCTGAGTATCGATAGATAGATTGATTTCTCTCTGTAATTCCGGCAGTTCTTCCGTTGTCCTTGAGGATCTTTAAATAGGTGCAGGTATCAATGGTCGAATCTTTATAATGACATGTAGAGAGCTTCCATTGGAACGCCTCCATAGTACACAACAGAATTTGAGCACTAAGATCGTGGTCGTACCAATCTTGTAGTGCGCCAAATATTCTTCATAGATATTCCTGCAAAAATAAGTAGTGGGAAGAATATTTGCTTACATGGCATTAATCAATTGGTTGTAACTGGTTATCGTACTTATCTTCACAAGAAAGTAGAGCAGGAGTAACGTACAACTAGTTGATCATCGGTAGACGAGTTCTAGCTTCAAGCAACTACTTAAGCCTAGCATTACACGAATTTCAATTAGAAGACCTCGTCTAATGAAATTAGACGCCCCCGTCTAATAGTATCATCCTTTAGATCACCTGGTCTAAAGGGATTAGACTTCACGTCTAATTACAATTCACTTCAGACTAATCTGAAGGAGTTAGACTGCACGTCTAACTTTCGTAATTAGCCTGCACATCTAACTATACATCAGTTAGACTACACGTCTAACTTTCATTAGTTAGACTTCACTTCTAACTATATATCCCTTCAAACTAATCTGAAGGTGTTAGACTGCACGTCTAACTCTCACCAATTAGACTGCACGTTTAACACCTTTTAGTTAGACTACACGTCTAACCTCGCTAGTTAGACTACACGTCTAACTTCGCTAGTTAGACTGCACGTCTAACTCTCACCAGTTAGACTGCACGTGTAACACTGCTTAGTTAGACTGCACGTCTAACTATACATCCCTTTAGACTAATCTGAAGGAGTTAGACTGCACGTCTAACTCTCACCAGTTAGACTGCACGTTTAACACCGCTAAGTTAGACTACACGTCTAACCTCGCTAGTTAGACTACACGTCTAACTTCTCTAGTTAGACTGCACGTTTAACTCTCACCAGTTAGATTGCATGTCTAACACCGCTTAGTTAGACTACACGTCTAACCTCGCTAGTTAGACTTCACGTCTAACTTTCATTAGTTAGACTGTATGTCTAACACCGCTTAGTTAGACTACACGTTTAACTTTCATTAGTTAGATTGCACGTCTAACACCGCTTAGTTAGACTACATGTCTAACTTTGCTAGTTAGACTTCATGTCTAACCTTGTGCATCTAATGCCAAGTCGGTCTAATGAATCTCATTAATATTATAAAAAATTGACATTTAAAAAAAATACAATATAATAATTTAACCAATTAAAAACTCAAATAATTATATTTTTACTTTTTTGGAATCTCAAAGAACTCATTATGGGACAAGCTAATATTGAAAAATAAATGGTTTAGCATCCATCACCGCCTCCATATCCTCCTTTGTAAAATTAACTTAGAGATTTATCTTTCAAATTCAAATCCAGAATAAGAATGAACGAGAGTTGTATCATATTAATGAGTTCAACCATATTAAGAGACTGACGTGTTTGAGTTGGATCCCTACTAAAAAAATTGAAATTAGATTAAAACTTAGATTCCTAAAATTTAAAAAGAAAAAAAACTTAGGCTTCTTCTTTTTTACAACTTTTAAGATCTATTAAGATTGCACCTTTTTATACTTCATTTATGGTTCCTCCCTATTGATGACCTGAACACCTCAAAATACTATAAATTAAAGAGGTCATATTTCATCACTATAGATAAAAGTAAACAAGTAGTTATTAATAACAAACAAATTAAGTATGGAAAAAGAGTTGTCCTTGTTGTTGGGTGTCTTTTTGCTTCTCCAACTATGTTTTTCTTGTAACTATTTTCAATCTCCAATCTCTTTCTGGTTCTTTTTTGTATTTTTTGACATGTTAAGTTTAATTATAGTTTGAAATTTCTTTGTAGGGGAACATGATTATGATTATCCTTTCAAATGGGTAAAAAACAAAATTTTCAAAAGGATGTGTGTTTCCTGTACTCAAAACCGATGCATTAAATCTTGTAGGATTAATGATAGAGAAATTAATGGAAAATGTCGATATCTTGCATGCTACTGTAAATTTTCTTTCATGCCAACGCAAAGTCGTTAACGAAAACATACCCCAAACTGTTGGTGACAGAGGAAACTAAATATATAATATGAGAGAATGCTAGCCTCTATGTTATTGGGATAATAAATTTGAATAAAGTTAAGATGAATATGAATAAAGTATTGTATTATTTCATAATCTATATTATATATTATAAACTTATGTCATTACATGAATATTCAAAAGTTTAACTAAAGAGAAAGTGTAACTCTAGACTCACAGCTAGAGACAGGGGAGACATTGGAACAACAACAAGTTCGATGGGACCTTGCTTAACTCTGGACTCGATTATTCTAGAGTTCTTCTTCGAAGAACTTTTCAGACTAGTGGAACTAGCCTCTGATTCATTGAAAGAGAAAAAACTTTTTCAATCTCATGAAGAATGTCCTTATATAGATTTCTAAGAGTCACATGGATTACCGTCACTTTTCCTAAGGGTAGGACCCATCATTAAAAATTGGACGTCCTTTCCAAACAATCATCATTAATTTTGGGGATATATTAGTCATTCTCTCTTAACTTGAAAGACATGTGTCTTCATGTTATTCGGAGATGACTATATTTATGTTTGAGGGGGGAAATTAGATATCATAGCACGTGGGACAGCTGTCCTTGATCAGTCTAATACACATGTAGTTAGACGTTTTTCTTACATCTCCAATCTATGATATCTAAGCGTCTATTAGACGCAGACGTCTAATCACATGTCTTTAAAAACGTCTGACGTCTATTATACGTCGACGTCTAATTACGCATGAATAGAACGTATTAGACGTGTGTTTGGTTAGATGTGAGCATCCAATTGCTCTTGTCTTATAAACGTCTAACATCTATTAGACGTATACGTCTATCCATGTAGGCTATTAACCAAGACACATAGATTTAGATGCATAGATTGTAAATAAAAATACGTCTAAGTACATACTTTTTTCTTTTAGACGACCTCGTTTAATAGACCGATTAAAGCATTTTGTGTGCGTGTATCTTTATTTTCATAATAAGTTTTCCCTCTCATTTTGTGCATGTACAAAATTAATAAATAAATGTTTTGAGGTCCTTAAGACCAAAAATATTTTTAAAACATAAAAGACTTAGTCCTTTGGAATGGCAAAGGCCATTTTTGATCTCCTAAAATGTATACTCAGAAGAGTATGCTCCATGCTTCCTTCCTACAGCTTTCCTGAATCACCTACACAAGAAAATATTTACAAACTTTGGTACCCATATTCAATTGGGTCCTCGATAAATCAATCCCTTTGAAATAGATATTTGAGTTATTCTGATGGATTTCCCATTTTGTGTTGTGATTAATGCGTATGATTTTGAATTAGCAGACGCCTTCCTAGTAGCCACTAATCCCTTAGCTTTTGAAGATAATTTTCTTTTAAAACTCCTTGACTTTAAGTCAGGTTTTAGAATTCCAGACTTGCTGGCTGCATCTAACTTATTTTTCGGAACATAAGTTATTTCATTCTTCAAAGCTACCTCTTCATGAATTGGATCAGATTCAATATCAGTCACATTCCCCTTGACAAAACTTATTGGCTTATGCTTATCAGTTGCTGGGTTTGACTTTTTGTAGGACTGGTTTGGGTCATTGCTATCAAATCTTAAACTGGATCTAGATCCAACAGGTTTCAACAGACTAATCTGATATTTGACAGCTTCTCCAAATCTTGTCCAAGAACTAACAACATAGTTTAACCTTTTGTTTTAAAAAGAAAGAGTTTGAATTTGTTCCTTGAGCATCTCATTCTCGGGTGAGATCTCTACTACTTTCTTTTCAAAAACATTTGGAGTTTGAGACAAAACCGGTTTAGATACTTTAGATGAAAATTTTATTTCATTTAGGGATTCTGCTAGCTTTCTGTACTCTATGACCATGTCATCTAGTGCAGCTACCAGTTGTTCCCTTGAATTTTTTCAGAAGAGAAGTTAAATACCTCAGTTTCCTGAGTTTCTTCTTCTTCTTTTGCCATGAAGCAGGCAACCTCGTCTTCATCACTGTCGCTGGATAAGAAGTAAGAGTCACTATAGTTTCGTCTGTTCTTCCCGTCCCCTGCCATAAGAGCCTTTAGCTCCTTTTCTTCGTCTTTTTTCTTCTCATCACGCTTCGGCTTCCGACATTCCGATTCGTAATGACCTAAAATGCCACAGTTATAACACTTAACATTAGCTTTGGATTTCTTATTATCATTAGAATTTGAAGAGCTTGAGTTAGAGTTGCTCTTTGATTGGATCAGCTTTATCGATAGAGACGGGGTCTGGCTAAGGATGAAGGCTTATGAAAAACGGTTTGAAAGAAATCCTATTAGGGATTTAATTCGCTTTCTATTATACGCAAACACTTGTAAACACTTGAAACAGATTCAAGGCGGAATTGTTTACTTGGGTTTGAAGCACACAAGATGAAATATGAAAAGATGACAGAAATGAAAGAACACAACAGTTTGTTTATGGATGTTCGGAGAAACTCTCCTACGTCACTCCTTCTTCCAACCACTAGAAGGATTCACTATAATATGATTCGAATCAAATACAGTTTACACACACTTAGCTCACTATTGAACAGAACACTTTCTGTTCAATTACAAAATAAAGAATATTACTCAGTTAAAGGTGTTTTGATTATAGCTCTCTCTTGATTCACACATAGTACAATCAGAAAGTAGCTTCACATTATGAATTCAGTAAGCAAGATGATTGAGTAGTTTCTCTCTCTGCAAAATCAGATTGCTTATTCGTTCTCTAAGGCAAATTCGTAAGGAAGATTGTCCGTTGTCCTTTAGATTTGTTAAATACTGAGTAGAAGCTAACAGTCACATCTTTTAGAATGATATGTGGCACTCTTCCATTGGAAAGCCTCCATTGTACACAGCAGGTTCTGAGCACAAGGATTGTGGCCGTACATCACTAGTAGTGCGTCGAATATTCCATCAGGGATGTACCTGCAAAACAAGTAATGTGAGGAACATTTTCTTACGTGGCATTCCTTGGTTGGTTGCATATAGTTGTTGTACTAATCTTCACTAGAAAGTGAAGCAGGAGTAGGGTACAGCTATAGCACGTGGGTAGGTGAAATGCTAGCTTCAAGCATACTACTTAAACTGAGCATTAGACGTATTTCAGTTAGACGGATTGTAAAATCAGTCTAATGAAATCACACATCTCCTTTTAATAATAACGTCTATTAGACCGCCTAGTCTAATAGAATTAGACTTATGTCTAATTGCAATAACCATTAGACTACACGTCTAACTCCACTGAGTTAGACTACACGTCTAATTCCAGTTCTACCTCAGACTTGTCTGAAGAAGTTAGACGCACGTCTAACTTTCACAATCCATTAGATTGTAACTTTAGTAATCAGTTAGTGTATCATCTTGTATGTTCTATTCTGTCTCCGGCGTTTTGTCCGTTGTCTTTGAGGATCCTTAAATAGAGAGTAGTTACCAACGGTCGAATCTTCTATAATGACACGTGGCAAGAACCCATTGGAAAGCCTCCATAGTACACAAGTACAACAGACTCTGAGCACCATGATCGTGGCCGTACCAATTTGGTAGTGCGCCAAATATTCTTTGTTAGGTCAAATTATTTTGACTAGGTGTTAAAATAATTTAACCACTAAGATTTTGATGATGAATTGACTTATGAGTTTTGATGCAGGTGTATTGAAATCATATTTCACAAGACTTGGCTCTAATGAGGGTCATTAGATCGATTTTGGCATTAGTTGCATAGAATTAGACGTGTAGTCTAATGAATGCAAAGAATTAGACGTGCAGTCTAACTCAGTGGAGTTAGACGTGCAGTCTAATATATGCGGAATTAGACTTGCAGTCTAACTCAGCGTAGTTAGACGTGCAATCTAATATATGCGGAATTAGACGTGCAGTCTAACTCAGTAGAGTTAGATGTGCAGTCTAATATATGCGGAATTAGACGTGTAGTCTAACTTAGTGGATTTAGACGTGCAGTATAATATATGCGGAATTAGACGTGCAGTCTAACTCAGTGGAGTTAGACGTGTAGACTAATATATGCGGAATTAGACGTGCAGTCTAACTCAGTGGAGTTAGACGTGCAGTTTAACTCAGTGGAGTTAGACGTGCAGTCTAATATGTGCGGAATTAGACATGCAGTCTAACTCATCAGAGTTAGATGTGCAGTCTAATGGATTGTGAAAGTTAGACGTAAGTCTAACTCCTTCAGACAAGTCTGAGGTAGAACCGGAATTAGACATGCAGTCTAACTTAGTGGATTTAGACGTGCAGTCTAATGGTTAGTGAATGATTAGACGTGTTGTCTAATTAGTGAAAGTTAGACGTAAGTCTAACTCCTTCAGACAAGTCTGAGGTAGAACCGGAATTAGATGTGTAGTCTAACTTAGTGGAGTTAGACGTACAGTCTAATGGTTTGTAATAATTAGACGTGTAGTCTAATTGGTGAAAGTTAGACGTGAGTCTAACTCCTTCAGATTAGTTTGAAGTGACTGTAATTAGACCTAAGTCTAATTCCATTAGACCAGACGGTCTAATGGACTCTGTTATTAGACGGGAATGTTTAATTTCATTAGACTGGTTTTCACAATCCTTCTAACTGAAATATGTCTAATGCTCAGCTTAAGCAGTATGCTTGAAGCTAGCACCTTCCTACCCACGTGCTATAGATATACCCTACTGTTACTCCACTTTCTAGTGAAGATCAGTACAACAGTTATATGCAATCAACCAAAGAATGCCATGTAAGAGAATTTTCCTCATATTACTTGTTTTGCAGGTACATCTTTGATAGAATATTCCGCGAACTACCAGTGGTGTACGGCCACGATCCTTGTGCTTAGAACCTACTGTGTACAATGGAGGCTTTCCAATGGAAGAGTGCCACGTATCATTCTAAAAGATTCGACCGTTAGTCTCTGCCTAGTATTTATCATATCTCAAGGACAATGGACAATTTGTCTTACGAACTGCCAGATTTTCAAAGAGTTAATCTACAATTCTACTTGCCATTATAGAGAGAGAAATCAAGCCTTTTACTCTGAAGCTGCTTTCTGATTGTACTATGTGTGAATCAAAAGAGAGCTAGAATCGAAAACACATTTAGCTGAGTGATATTCTTTATATTGTATATTGAACAGAGTGTGTTCTGTTCAATAGTGAGCTAACTGTGTGTAAACTGTATTTGATTCAAATCATATTATAGTGAATCCTTCCGTTGGTTGGAAGAAGGGGTGACGTAGGTGAGTTTCTCCGAACATCCATAAACAAACTGTTGTGTTCTTCATTTCTGTCATCTTTTCATTGAAGGTAACCTCTGCTGAAGGTCATTGAAGGTAACCTCTTCTAAATCTTTGGCCGATGTGCCTAAGTTTGATGTTCCTGTTGTGGAACAAGATGAATCTATTTTTTCTCCCTTAAGAGAATCTGCTGAAGGGCCCGCTGTTGAGTCAGCTGGTCCAAATGATGAAAATACTAACAGGACTGTGTCTCATGTTGTTCAAACTGATCTAGTAGTCGCTGGTGCTACAGAAAGTGCTCAACCAGAACAGGGTGATGTTCTTACCCTTGTTGCTGGTGAATCTGTTGTAAAAGAATCTTTAGTAGCCGGGAAGGTTACTCGTGTAGAGCTCCCTGTCGAACTGTGTAAGAAACCCCAAACGGCTTATGAATTGATGCGTTCTACAAGACAGACAGGTGGAATCGTGTTCAGTGAACCCAGACCTACTCCAAAACCCGTCGAGGTTGTTGGAAAAGGTAAAGATATTGCGATTCTAGTTCCTGAAGAAGTATCGGAGGCAACAAGCATTGATGACCTCGTGTTGGATCAAGTTAAGGCCATTGCGGCTGAAAATTGAAATCTTTGAATCATGGTCCCTAGAAAGATTGTCTTCCAAGTACAATGAAACCTTATCAAATTATGCGATAACCCGAGAGTGGAAGAAGCGTGTAGCCAATGAGAAGAAAGTTCTCAAGTGGGCTAAAACTTCAGAGGTAGGTGAGGCTCTGAAGAGAAAGGATCTTGTTGAAGCATGCCTATGTGGAAGAGCCATTTTCCCAATTCTTGAAGCCACAAAAGCTAATTTCAACCATGTTAAGAAAGGTTCTGAAATTGAAGTGAAAGTATTAAAGAGGCTGGATGATATCATGGACAGTTACGTTTCGGTTGCTTCTCGATACGTTCATGGCGCTAATTGCTCTGGTGCAAAGCCATTTGATGATGATGAACCGATGGACATCCTTGATGCTGATGATGATGCCGATGAGCTAGACGCTGCTCTCTTGATTGAATTCGGGAATCTGTCTATGGAAGAGGGATGTATTCTAGATCAACCCATTCAAGAGAACCCTCAAGAAGAAGAAGAAGTAATTGTTCAAGAGCCTAAACAAGCTATTGTAACAAATGAAGAAGAAGTTCCTGAAAAAGATGCTATTGAGGAGGCTTCTCAAGCTCCTATTGAAGAAAATGCTGTGATATCCTATGTTTTGAGAATGGAGGAAGCCCAAGAGAAAGTGGCTGAGGTAACTCAGCCAGAGATTATAAGATCTGAGGGGGAACCCTCCAAAGATAAGGTTATTGAAGAAGAGAGTTCCACATCTGAGGAGGAACAGGGTTAATACGCAAATCAAGCAAAGCCCCGTTTATTCCCCAACACTATTGTTGGAAATGTTCATGAAAATATCAAAATTCCTCTTCACTACTCTGGAAATCTATTTGAGAGATTTCAGATAGCTGAAGATGAATTTTAGAAGAAGAGCAGAATGAAGTTGCTAAGGTAGCTCAGAAGAATCAACCGGAGAAATCCATGTAGATTCATACTCAGTTTGATCCAATTCAGAGTATGGCAGCATAGTCTCAAGAGAATTCATCAAATGAAGAATCCTCTTTTGAAGGTAACAAGCCGTTAATGTCTATGAAGTTTGTGCTCTCATCTCTTTAGAAGAGCATGATAAAGGCCTTGAACACCCAGGAAGAAGAAAGAAAGGGCTTTGCTGAGGTTATCAAAGTCCTTACTGAATTGGATAACACCCTGAAGAAGAACACATATGAGACTCATGTCTCAAAACTAAACTTCTCCAAGTTTGAAAAGAACCTCTTCAGTCGTTAATCTGAAATGATGGACCTTGAAAGGCACATCAATGATGATCGTCACAGGGAGACTTTGGATGAATTCAGTCTGATAAAGAATTAGATGGTGGAAATTCAGGGTTGTTTAAGGACAAATGACAGTGAACGACAGGAATTTGCTGACTCCATTGCAAGGAAGTTTTAATCAAAGGAGAACGCAATGGCTAATGCTGAAAGAGATCAACCTCGAATCACCCAAGACGAGTCAAGTAGAAGAAGTGACAGTGTGTTAACCGGCACTAGATCCAGACGAGCTCCAAGCAACGATGATAATTCTAGGCCAACCAAGAGAGGTGGAGGTCGAAACGGTGGTGATCGTGGAGGCAGAAGTAGTGGTGGTGGCCGTAGTAGGCTATTTGGTGTTGATCAAGGAGGACGTGCTAGTGGTGGTGATCGTGGTGGTAGATCAAGTGGAAGCGGTCGTGGTGGTCGCGACTTTCCTCCTTTTCGTGACATGTTAACCGGCCAAGACATGAGCCCAACCGATCCTCGAGTTAAAAGGGAAAAACAATAATTTCTTTTCTTCTACTCTATCTAAGTGTTTCAAACAATGTTTCTTTGATGATTTTCTGAATATTGGTTTTTGGAAGATTGATGTAAGTGAACAAGGGTTTTTTTATTTATATGATGAATGCATATTTTGGTATATATATGCATGTTTTTAATTTCTTCATCAAAAAGGGGGAAATTGTTGGGTCAAATTATTTTGACTAAGTGTTGAAATAATTTAAACACTGAGATTTTGATGATGAAATGACTTATGAGTTTTGATGCAGGTGTATTGAAATCATATGTCACAAGACTTGGCTCTAATGAGGGTCATTAGACCTATTTTGGCATTAGTTGCATAGAATTAGACGAGCAGTCTAATGAATGCAAAGAATTAAACGTGCAGTCTAACTCAGTGGAGTTAGACGTGTAGTCTAATATATGCGGAATTAGACGTGCAGTCTAACTCAGTGGAGTTAGACATGCAGTCTAATATATTCGGAATTAGACGTGCAATCTAAATCAGTGGAGTTAGACGTGCAGTCTAATATATGCGGAATTAGACGTGTAGTCTAACTTAGTGGAGTTAGATGTGCAGTCTAATATATGCGGAATTAGACGTGCAGTCTAACTCATTGGAGTTAGACGTGCAGTCTAATATAGGTTGAATTAGACGTGCAGTCTAACTCAGTGGAGTTAGACGTGCGGTCTAATATGTGCGGAATTAGACGTGCAGTCTAATGGATTGTGAAAGTTAGACGTAAGTTCAACTCCTTCAGACAAATCTGAGGTAGAACCGAAATTAGACGTACAGTCTAACTCAGTGGAGTTAGACGTGTAGTCTAATGGTTAGTGAATGATTAGACGTGTAGTCTATTTAGTGAAAGTTAGACATAAGTCTAACTCCTTCAGACAAGTCTGAGGTAGAACCGAAATTAGATGTGAAGTCTAACTCATTGGAATTTGACGTGCAGTCTAATGGATTGTAACAATTAGATGTGTAGTCTAATTGGTGAAAGTTAGACGTGAGTCTAACTCCTTCAGATTAGTCTGAAGTGACTGTAATTAGACGTAAGTCTAATTCCATTAGACTAGGCGGTCTAATGGACTCTGTTATTAGACGGGAATGTTTAATTTCATTAGACCGATTATCACAATCTGTCTAACTGAAATACGTTTAATGCCCAGCTTAAGCAGTATGCTTGAAGATAGCACCCGCCTACCCACGAGCTATAGTTGTACTCTACTCCTGCTCCACTTTTTAGTGAAGATCAGTACAACAGCTATATGCAACCAACCAACGAATGCAACGTAAGAGAATTTTCCTCATATTACTTGTTTTGCAGGTACATCTCTGATGGAATATTCGGCGCACTATCAGTGGTGTACGGCCACGATCCTTGTGCTCAGAACCTGTTGTGTACAATGGAGGTTTTCCAATGGAAGAGTATCGCGTATCATTCTATAAGATTTGACCGTTAGTCTCTGTCTACTATTTATCATATCTCAAGGACAACGGACAATTTGCCTTACGAACTGCCAGATTTTACAAAGAGTTAATCTACAAATCTGCTTGCCATTCTAGAGAGAGAAATCAAGCCTTTTACTGTGAAGTTGCTTTATGATTGTACTGTGTGTGAATCAAGAGAGAGCTAGAATCAAAAACACCTTTAGCTGAGTGATATTCTTCATATTGTATATTGAACAGAGTGTGTTCTGTTCAATAGTGAGTTAAGTGTGTGTAAACTGTATTTGATTCGAATCATATTATAGTGAATCCTTCCGGTGGTTGGAAGAAGGGTGACGTAGGAGAGTTTCTCTGAACATCCATAAACAAACTATTGTGTTCTTCATTTATGTCATCTTTCATCTTTAGCTTCAAACCCAAGTAAACAATTCCGCCTTGAATCTGTTTCAAGTGTTTAAATTTTTTTGCGTAGAATAGAAAGTGAATTAAATCCCTAACAAGATTTCTTTCAAACCGTTTTTCATAAGCCTTCATCAATAGCCAAACCCCCGTCTCTATCGATAAAGCCAATCCTATCATTCTTCTAGATATTTCCTACAGGAAACAAGTAGTGGGAAGAATATTTGCTTACGTGGCATTAATTAATTTGATGTAATTGGATATTGTACTGATCTGCACTGAATAGTAAAGCATGAGTAGCATACAGTTAGTTGATCGTGGGTAGATGGATGCTAGTTTCAAGTAACTACTTAAGCATGGCATTAGACGTGCTCCAATTTGACTGACAAGTCTAATGAAGTTCAACGCCCCTGTTTAATAGTAGGATCCATTAAACCACCAGGTCTAATCAAATTAGACAACACGTCTAATAACGAATCCCTTTAGACTAATCTAAAGGGGTTAGACTACACGTCTAACTTTCATCTGTTAGACTGCACGTCTAACTACAAGTCCCTTCAGACAAATTTGAAGGAATTAGACTGCATGTCTAACTTTCATCTGTGAGACTACACATCTAACTTCGTATCTGTTAGACTGTATGTCTAATTACGTATATGTTAGACTGCACGTCTAACTACGTCTGTTAGATTGCACGTCTAACTACGCCTCTTAGACTACACGTCTAACTACGCATCTGTTATACTGCACTTCTAACTATGTATCTGTTAGACTGCACGTCTAACTACGCTTGTTAGACTACACGTCTAACTACGTATTTGTTAGACTGTACGTCTAACTACGCATCTATTAGACTGCACGTCTAACTACGTCTCTGTTAGACTACACGTCTATATACGCCTATTAGACTACACGTCTAATTACGCATCTGTTAGACTACATGTCTAACTGCGTATTTGTTAGACTGCACGTCTAACTACGCATCCATTTGACTGCACGTCTAACTGCGTATCTGTTAGACTGTACGTCTAACTACGCCTATTAGACTGCACATATAACTACGTATCTGTTAGACTACACGTCTAACTATCCATCTATGAGACTTCAAGTCTAACTACATCTCTGTTAGACTGTACGACTAACTACGTATCTGTTAGACTGCACGTCTAACTACGCCTATTAGACTGCATGTATAACTACGTATCCGTTAGACTACACATTTAACTATGTCTGTTGGATTGCACGTCTAACTACACATTCGTTAGACTGCACGTCTAACTACATCTCTGTTAGACTGCATGTCTAACTGCATATATGTTAGACTGCTCGTCTAACTACGTTTGTTAGACTACACGTCTAACTATGTATCAGTTAGACTACACATATAACTATGCATATGTTAGACTTGCACGTCTAAGTGCGTATCTGTTAGACTGAACGTCTAACTATATATCTTTTTAGATTACACGTCTAACTTAATGCATTAATAGCCAGTAAGTCTAATGAACCTCATTCAAACTTACTCTAAATTAGTAACTTTTCGATACACCTACACCAAAATAATTAGACGACTTAGTTTAAGTTTTATACAAA
This sequence comes from Impatiens glandulifera, assembly GCF_907164915.1. NCBI lineage: Eukaryota > Viridiplantae > Streptophyta > Magnoliopsida > Ericales > Balsaminaceae > Impatiens > Impatiens glandulifera. The sequence goes on along the minus strand of NC_061866.1, from coordinate 15,780,645 downwards.
CTCATCATCAAAATTTCATTTCTCAAAGTGATTTGACCCTTAGTCAAAATAATTTGACCCAACATGTTCTTTTCCTAATCACTCAAACAGAAAGGTTAGGATTATTTGGACAATCTGAAAAGATTTCGAGACCTAGAAAATGTCTATGTAAATCTAGATTAGTAAATGGTTCGATGAAGTCAAAGCATAGGGTGCTTTGTCCCTCATGGATGAACTGTCCATTCAAGGTTGGTGGAATAACTATGCGTCGTTTGGATAACCTTTCCTTGCGAATTTCATAAAATCCTATACGAATGTATCCTAGACTGTGGTGATCCATGTTATAACATGGTTGTGGGAATGATGTTATGCCATTGGCGTTCGGGCCTAAGACCATGCAAGGGAAATATCTCAGTATGCGCATCATTCTATTGGAGGGGAGGTTAAACATACTAAACTCATGGTGTTTGGATGAGTCTTTACATCTTAAGAGGATTAGACATATCTCAAGCCCGCTTAGTTCAACCTTAGGGTGTCAATATGGGTGGACCCAATGACTATTGCAGTGTCAGTTTTGTTGTTGACTATGATTACTTGGTCGTTGGCAATAAACCTAAGCTTTTTGTGAATTGTAGAGGCTAAAGCCTTGGCTTCATACAACCATGGTATTACTAAGATAAAATTATAGGAATGTTACATGTTGATGACACAAAATTCAACTTGAAAGGGTATTCTAGCCACTCAGACTATGCAATTGAGGCAACCCCTTATCTCGCGGCAAGAGTTGTATGATCTTGTATAAGATACACCAATTTTCTCAAGAGTCTGTCAAGGGTAAATGTTGAGAGCGATCCATTGTCTATTAAGACCATCGAAACGGTCTTTCCCTCCATTTGCATAGAAATGTAGATGTCTTTATGATGGTTTGATTCGACTGTTGCATACTAGAAAATATGATCCCTACTAATTCTCTAAGGGTGGTGTTGATAGGGACATTGTCATTGCTTAAATCATTGAGGACTATTTCTTGTGCTCGATAGAGTATATAAGGATTTATTAGATAGAAATATAGGCATTTGTCATTTTCAGTTGACTCAAGAGACTATCTCCTAGGTTAAGAGCTCTAGGCTCGTTTACACTCATTGTCCCTACAAGCGATTGAGATGTGGATGTCACATTGGGCGGTATGGTTTTATAAAACTGGGTTGAAAATCCGTTCCACCACATGTTGTCGCGATATCTATCGGGGCATAGATGTGGGCAGTCATTTTTTACTTCCACCATTCAGAAGTTTTATAATAGCAGGTTTTGGATTTCTTTTTGGTCCAAGGATTAATCATGTTGATTTCTGATTCAACGTCATGGATCATGTTTACTAACGCGTCGTCGTCAAAGGATACTATTTCAGTAGTGATGTTGACTTGATGATTTGGTAGAAGATTCTTTGCTTTTTTTGGCTTGGCAAACACATTCTGATCAATAAAGTCCTGGAATAGATGTATGAGGGCACTACAAAATGTCGATAGCGTGACCCTTTACTTGGTGGTAGTCACACAAAACGTTCTCAAACTTTTCCAAGAATGGTATGTCTATTCTTGGAGAGAGGGGTTTGATATGATTCTTTTTTTGGAGAATCTTCATCACTTGACTCTAAGGAATTCCTAGGTCGTCAAAGACTCGAGGAGATCTAGGTGCCTTTGGAGGTGTGGTTTTGGTAGGGATAGTTGTGCCTACTTTAGGCTATGGAAGCTTACTTCGGCTCATCTTTTGAGGTGATTGCTCCTGCCAAGTAGTGGTTACATGGTATACTTATGTCTTTTCCTTTCTCGGGAAACGGCTTAGAGGTGATATTTGACTGATTTCCCTCTCTCCCTTCATTCTCGATGGTGTCGTTGAGATTATTGCCAATTTTCAGCAATTTCTTCATATTTTGGAAGGTTTTGACGGCGAATCCAACATAATATCGCACGTTAACGCTTTCCAAGATCATATCGATATGTCGTTGTTTACTTAGGAGGGAATCGATTTCCTCAGCGACAGCTTTCAATTTTTCGATGAACAAGGAGAATTTCTCATCTCATTTTCTCCTTATTTGATGTTCTTCAACCTCTTTTTTGGTCGTTCGAGGTTGAGATGCGTTAAGAAGCATTTTATAAACTCTACGACTAGTTCCTCTATACGTTGAGAGCAGTGTCATCGAGGTATTAGGAAATTAAGTGGAGAACAATTGGTTCTCCAAGTCGCAATGGTGTTATTGAAAGAGTGTACATTTCTAAAAAGACTGATGGGTCGCTTTTTTCGATGTACTTGGATATGGCTGAAAGCTTGACGCCGAAAGGAATAACTACTCGTTCGACAGCTTTCATATCATCTTTTTGGTCATAGTGTTCTTTAGTACTTTTTCCTTTAGTCATCTTGTTTAGATAGGCTTGCATCTGTACCTGCATGGCTTGAACTTGAGCCATCTTTCGTTCATATTCCGTTAGGAGTGATTGATTAGTCGCTGGAATTTGTTTTTCTTGTGATCTTAGTGGGTTAATTACCTCCTCATGGTGCGCCCGTGTGGTTAGGTCGATATCCTCTTCGGAGTCTTCATAGAGAGATACTTCCTCTTGAACGTGTTGACTAGTAGGATGAGGTTAATGAGGGTGACCATAACCGGAATAGACTGGTTAGGAAATTGAGAGGAAGAGGCATATTTTGGGATGTAGACTGGATTTGTTGATTAGTTAAAGAAGTTGTGATCAATGCGAGTTGTTCTATTACATGTTGCAAAACTGTCTTCATTTCTCTGAATTTAATCGAAGAGACCATTTCAGGTATTGGGGGTTCTTCGGCAATTTGGTGGCGTATAAAACGTCCGGTTTTGGGTCTCTTTTCTAGGGGTCATGTCGACTGTCGTAGTCGTGGACTATTACGAAGAGAAAGATGTAAGGGTTTGCAGTTGTAACAAAGTACAATGCAATGCATAATCTTATTATATGTATCTTAGAGAGTGAATATCTCCTTTATGATTCGTAAAGAAAATATAGAGTTATTATATAAACATACTCATTAAGTTTGTTACAAATAGAGATCTCTTGTTGATATTTTATAGAGAGAGTCTAAAATAGAAAAAGCACGGGCATTAGGTCTAACCATAGCCTATTCTCACACTAGAAACATCCTCCTCTTCACTTTCCTAGATCTGCTCATATTCTTGGAGAACGACATTTAGTACTTCCTTCGCGTTTTTAGGATATTCATTTGAAAGACGTTCCATTTCTCTAGATATCCCACATAGGTCTTGTGGTCGATTGACCTGTCTATAGAGAAAGCAACCTCTATGTAACTATAGTTGAATTGCTTGAATAGGCTATGTGTGTAATAACAAGTAACCCACTTCAAGCCCAGAAGCATAATCATGGGTTTATCATCCATCATGAATGTCATTTTCTTGATGGGATACCCTGGAAGTATTTTTCTGATTTCATCATTACTCTATAAAAGAGGTCCATACGAAGATTCATTCATTCTTCAATATTGAAGAGAAGGGGACATGGTGTTTTCAAGACATACTAACGGTAAACGTTTAAGATGGTAGAGCATCCAGGTTTAGAGAATTAAAGGTGAGCTTCTTTTGCTCATAGTAAAAGTTATGAGTTGTTTAAACCCACCAGCGTTTCAGCCAGAATGATACTTGAGGGGTCTTTATTTCCCCTACGCGTGTGGTATGCTATCTCCAGGATTTTTAAGGAGGGTTTACCATTTACTGGTGTTACGAAAAAATAATCTAATAAGATTGTCATTGTTATCATGGATGATCCTAAAGTCAAAGGAATTTCTCCATTCCTTACTTCAATGTTGGTCCATGTTTGGAAGTCGATATATGTCTTTGCGAGGATATTATCAGATGTTACTTTAGAGTATCCGTATTCCTCTTGCAAGAGATTTCTTAGGGACATTGATTATACAAATGGTTTCAGATGTATAACATTCATGTTGTCCATCATTAGGATAGCTCAGAATTCTTCCATGGTTGGGCACATGTGCCTTTCTCCCATGAAGTAGGCCCATTTTACGGGGTTCCACCTTCTTTGCATTTCCATCATGAAAATGGAGTTTATTTCGAAGTTTATGAATCTCATGATGGGAATGAGTCCATAGGATCGATAGTTCCCCTCATTTTCATGGAAAGCATTAATACATGGATCTAGCGTGGTATCCATCAACATGGACATAGTTCGTGATTAGAAATTCAAAACATTTACAAAAATGCATTTGTTTTGAAAAGAAGAAAACATGTTTGAGAAGTTCATTTACATTAACATGCATAAACATAATACATATATAGTAATTACGTAAGGGTTGAAGTGACAAGGTTTTGGTTGTCTAGGCACGATAAACAACCGACTTGATGATAGTAACTAGGTTTTTTGTTCTAAGGGGAATCATAAGAAATTATCATTTGTCGATAGTGGAGGGGTAAAATTGTCACCATAAACTAGGGAATATCAACTCAGTTGGGAATTTCTTCCATCTTCACTATGCATACGTCCTATCAGACGGCTCATAGCCAAAGGGTGAGTCGATCTCATGTATTCTAGTTTTTTCTTTCGCAATATCACTCGTTTTGTAATAAGTTTTCATTCCTCATTTACAATCTTTTCACATATATATAGAAGTATCCATTTCAGTCGTGTACTTCTTTACAACCACGATGAGGATGATGTACCATTTTCATGTAAAGGTATTTAATAGACTAAAACATATGCGTCTCTTAGGTGTTGTACCTTTCAAGACAAGCCTATTAAGTTAAAAATGTGATACAAATGTTTCAAAAGCCAAGTTTATATTTTTGAGTTAAACATTTATTCCTCAACATAGTCTCTAGAAAGTTAAAACCCCCGGAAAACGCCTTTGGTTCCGTGGAAGCTTAATGTTCGAGAAATTCCAACATCGGTTTAAGTGTTAGGAATCTTCTTTTAAAATAAAACATTATTTTTAAAAGATTTTAAATGATTCCTGACAGCTTTTGAAATTAATTAAAAATAATTAATTTGGGGATCAATTTAAATAATCCGGGGATTTGCGATAGTCAAATTACAAATTAATTTTTTAGAAATTCATTGTTTAATTTAATTAGAAATAATTAATTTAAAATATAACTTCTCTTGTTATGCTAGATATTTCCTCGACATTTCCTCATCTTTCTCGAGATACTGTTCGGCTCTATAGTTATAGCGGACATTGCCTTGAGGAGGTGTCATTTCATCAATGAAGTCCATTGGCTCGTCCTCATCATAAAAGTTTAAGTTTGTTCGAGGAGTGGAATCTCGACACTCATCTGAGCAGGACGATTCTGTCCCATGCAAGAACTTAAGAGTGGAAGAGCAATACTTCTCCATGAGCTCGCTTAGATAATTAACCACTTCCGCATCCATTTGAGTAGTATTAGTAAACAAATTAAAATTCATTCGGCAACTGTTATAGAAAGGGAAAAGAGCACGATCTCTCGCATAGGCTTCCACAAATTCCCTTCTCTTGAGGGCTTCAGAAACATCTTTAGTTTTGGTCAAGGAAAATATTTTCTTTTCCAAATTCAGCTCAAACCATTTTTCATCTTCTTCAACTTCTAGGAGCACATTATTGAAGATGGTGAAGATCTTTGCGTTGAACCACATGTTAAATAGGTGATTTTGACACTAGCATCAGCTTCAACCTCTTCGGCTATCAATTTTATTGAGGCTTGGGCTTTAAGAGTTAAGTCAAGAGGGGAAGCATGCATTAACCCAGCAATTCCTTTCACTGCTCCTACAACTTCGGTAGGTTTCGGATCCTCTACAGGTTCCATGATCATAATCCCTCTGACTATTCTCATCTGGGCAAAAGAAGAAAAATGTTTTGAGGCAGCACCTGTTGATGAACCCTCCACAACATTTGTAACGTCTTCCATTTCCACATCAATAGCATTCGAAAGGGCAACACCTCTTGCTGAGTGGAAGGGACAAGAGTAGATTTTGGATCGATGGCTACCGTGACCACCTTATCAACAACAATTAAAGCCTCCTACTGGATAACATGAGTAATATCAAGCTGGACGGCTGCATTATTCTCTGTGTGATCGGCTGGAAGAACATCCGACCGATCAGTAATAACATCGTCGATTATAACAGTTGGAATATCGGCTATAACTTTTTGAACCTTTAAAACCTTTGGCTCAAACGGAGTAGCCATAGGCATTGTAGCCTGAGCTTATGCTAACTCTACTAAAAGGACCCTCTAGCGATAGAGATGATGCAGCAAACAACGGTGGAGTAGAGATATTACCTCAAACCGAGCCTACTTTCGGGATTAGTTGATTTCGCCCGCTTCTCTAGTTTTGTCTTTACCGGTTGAGCTCGCAGCTGATTCAACTCCAAAAGATTTGAGCATTTTTGCAGATGTAGAATGGCTAGAAGAATTAATGCGTTTAGAATCACCTGCGAATTTACCACCGGCCGATTATTGTCCGGAGGCCTCAGAGTTGGACTCCTTGCCTTTCTTAGTCCTGGTGATATACCTTACAACTGTGATAGAAGAGATGACTTTATTGGGATTAATAGGGGTACCTGAACTGATGGGCACTCCCATATGCTTTAATATCCGACCAATCTGGACCGAAAAGCCTAGACTTTGTTTGGTGTATAGAGACACAATTTCACAAAGAATGTTGAACAAGACAGCCCCCCCGTTCACGGTTACTTACCTTGTTATGGAAACCATCATTTCGAACTTAAATTAAGTTATGGAGTCATAGTCTCCTCCCCTCCATTGGAGTGATTTAGAAGTAATATCGCATAAAATGCGATATTCACACTTTAGATGTTTTTTCTTCCCGCTACAGCTGAAGGGATGTCAAGATCGGAAAAGAATGTTTGCATTTCGAGTAAAATATTAGAAGGGATCTCCTTAGAGAAATGTAGACCCTTCGTAGGAAGCCCTAAAATATCAGCGAACGCAGCTTCTTTAATAATAATATATTTTTCATTCTCCTTAACCGAGATGGATTCTCCAATGATTATTGTCGAGTCAAAGAAAGCCCGCACTTCCTCGTCATAGCTAATAAATGGACCTCCGAGTAACTTCCTAAAGCCGGAAGCCTCAAGAGATCGAAAAACTGCCTCCATATTCGATATCCCAGCATTGTAGATGGATTCAAAATCTACCTTTGGAGTTGTCATCAAATGTGATTCTTGATCCATATTCGTTTACCACGTTTGTTAAAAGCTTGTTATTTCTGGTCATATGCCTTGGGAATTCACTGTTCAAGTACCATTCTCTAACCTGTGAATAAAAGTATTTACAACCTTTGGTACCCACATTTAATTGGATCCATGGTTAACCAGTCCTTTGGGAATCCATACTTGTGTTACTTTGATGGATCTCCCAGTGTTTGTCTTAATAATTTTAATTGAATTTGGCTTGACATCTCTTTGTCTGCCTTTAGATGAGTCAAGGTTTTGACGATGAGTATTGATTAGACCTTCTCGACCGCTTCTCATGTTTACGCCTAGCCGACCGACTGACTTTCCTTCTCTCAGGATTAAGCCACTGTGAAATGTCAGTTGACTCCACATAATTTAATTCCTTTTTAGTTATTGACTCATTTCCATCGTGATTCGCTTGAGTTTCAGTTGACGTATCATTGACAAAACTTATAGAGGGAAGTTTGCCTTTCGTGGGTTTCAACTTTTTGCATGACTTGTCTGGGTTGATGTTGTCATAGGCTAGACCAAATTGTATTTGAATGGCCTTAGTTGAATCTTCATCTGATTGACCGCATCCGCAGACTTCGTTCATGCAACAATCACATAGTTGGCTCTTTCGTTTTCTCTGGTCAACAATTGAATTGTCTCCTTGAGCTTCTCAATCTCAGAGGATAGTTCATTTGTTTACCATTAATGTCGTTTGGTTGAGTTGAAATGAGGATAGACAATTTCTTGTACTCAATGACCATGTCATTAAGTGCAGTAATCAGGTCCTCTCGAGTGAACTATTTAGAGGCAAAGTCAAATACTTCTTCGTTGTTAGCGTTAAAGAACTTGATTTCTTCAACATCACTATCACTTGAGGAACTGGAATCCGATTCACTTTAGTCCCATTTGCTTCTTCTTTCCTTTGCCAACATTTCTTTCTGATCATTTTTATGCTTGGATGATTTATGATCCTCCGTATATTTCTGATCAACTGGCTTCTTATCATCTCTCCTTGGCTTCCGACATTCTGACTTGTAGTGACCCAAGGTGTCACAGTTAATGCAATGCATGTTAGCCTTGTAATCATTAGAGTTATTATTGTTATTGAAAGATGGGTTGGGTTCAATAGTGGAAAATGTATATTCACCAAGGAAATTAACCGAGAGTGAATAAAGCTCTCGGAAATAAATATTTCACGGAGAGTAGTAATTCGCTCTCGCTGAAATTTATTATAATCACAGAGATCAGTTCGTCGCTCTCGCAGATAAGTCATAATTCTGAGGGCAACATTGTAACATGTAACATAGAAACTCATGTTGATCACAACTTCTTTAACTAATTATCAAATTCCGTCTACATCCCAAAACATACATTCTTCTCCTCAATTTTATAACTAGACAATCCCGGTTATGTTCACCCCCATTATATCCTGTCCTACTAGTCAGGAAGCTCAAGAAGAAGACTCTCTCTATGAAAACTCCGAAGAGGATATCAACCTAACTACACGAGTACAAAAGAAGGAGGTAATTAACCCCTTGAGACCACAAGAAAAACAAATTTTATAGGCTGATCAACCACCGCTAATGGAATATGAACGCTAAATGGCTCAAGATCAAATCATGCAAGTAAAGATGCAGCCCAACTAAAAATGTTAGTTAATGGTAAAAACACTGAAGAACATCATGACTGGAAAGACGCTTTGAAAGCTATCGAACGAGCAATTATTCCGGAAGGCGTCTAGCTTCAAGCCCTATCCAAGTACATAGGAAAAAATGACTCGTCGATCTTTTTCAAAATGAATGCCTCTACAAGAACTCTATTACGAATTGGAGAACCAATTGTTCTCCACCTATTTCCTAAGTACCTCGATGACGCTGCTTTATGTTGGTATCAACAACAAAAGATTGTCGATTATAGAGCAAAGAAGAACTGATTGCAGCATTCATAAAACTCTTCACAATACATCTCAACCTCGAACGACCAGAAAAGATGTTGAAGAATATAAAAGCAATGATAAAATGATAGTTTCCGTATTTATCGAGAGACGGAAAGCTATCGTCGAGGAAATTGATTCCCTCCCGAGCGAACATCGATAAATCGATATGATTCTGAAAAATATTAACGAATGATATTCTTTAGGATTCACTATCAAAACCATCTAAACTATGAATAAATTGCTAAAGAATGGAAACAGCCTTGATGACTATATCGACAAAGTAGAGAATAAGGGAAAAGAAGTCAAGATACCACACCCCAAGGCGTTTCCCGTGAAAGAAAAAGGTACACTAGGTAATCAATGCCTGATGGGAGCAATCACTTCAAAAGACAAGCCCAAGAAAGACTCCACAAGGTATGTACAATCACTACTACCATTGTCACACCTCCAAAGACATGGAAACCTCCTAGAGTCTTTGATGACCTAAAAATTCTTTTTAGTCAAGTGGTGAAGATTCTCGAAGAAAAGATTCTCTTGGAAAATGTCGATATCTTTCATGCTACTACAAAGTCGTTAACGAAAACATACCCCAAAATGTTGGTGACGGATGAAACTAAATATATAATATGAGAGAATACTAGATGCTATTGGAATAATAAATTTGAATAATATTAAGATGAATATGAATAAAGTATTTATTATTTCATAATTTATAGCATATATCATTATAAGATGAAAATTCATAAGTTTAACTAAAGAGAAGTGTAACAACTTATCTCTTATAATAATCATAATTTTGGAGATCTTTAAGAAATAACTAAAAATTAACAATCCCATCAATTTGTAAGAACAAATTCTACTACCTCCATCACTCAACAATTCATAAAGTTTACCTAAACTATTATAGTTTTTTTTTTAAACTTCCATAAGCTATTATAATAAATACTACTATTGCTCACAACAAGGAAATATAAAGGAGAAAGACAGATTCATCTACTGTTAATTATCCAATTATTTTATGATCTAGGTCCAGTATGTTCCAGTCCTGGACAAACCTAAAAAATAGTTTGCACGCCTTTTCACTGGAAAGGTCCGAGAAGAATATGTTTTTCTCCTCTTTTAGCCAAGTCGCATATTCATATTTTCTTAAGAAGTAGTCATGCTGGATATTTCCTTAAACTCCGGTTCATAATAAATAAAAATATAGAGTGTTCAACACCAAAAAAAAAAAATAAACAAAAAAATAATTCAAACATATAGTTTTGTGTGTGTTTATGTTCTTTCTAACATCATCAACAACATATTGTTTTTTATTTGATATGATTATAGAAAAACTTATGTTATTGAATATAAATTAAAAAAATTAACAATTGATTAGAACAAAATAATAAAAAAAATAATCTGAGTATCGATAGATAGATTGATTTCTCTCTGTAATTCCGGTAATTCTTCCGTTGTCATTGAGGATCATTAAATAGGAGCAGGTATCAATGGTCGAATCTTCATAATGACATGTGGAGAGCTTCCATTGGAACGCCTCCATAGTACACAACAGAATTTGAGCACTAAGATCGTGGCCGTACCAATCTTGTAGTGCACCAAATATTCTTCATAGATATTCCTGCAAAAATAAGTTAGACTTCACTTCTAACTATATATCCCTTCAGTCTAATCTGATGGAGTTAGACTGCACGTCTAACTCTCACCAGTTAGACTACATGTTTAACACCGCTTAGTTAGACTACACGTCTAACCTCGCTAGTTAGACTACACGTCTAACTTCGCTAGTTAGACTGCACGTCTAACTCTCACCAGTTAGACTGCACGTGTAACACTGCTTAGTTAGACTGCACGTCTAACTATACATCCATTCAGACTAATCTGAAGGAGTTAGACTGCACGTCTAACTCTCACCAGTTAGACTGCACGTTTAACACCGCTAAGTTAGACTACACGTCTAACCTCGCTAGTTAGACTACACGTCTAACTTCTCTAGTTAGACTGCACGTCTAACTCTCACCAGTTAGACTGCATGTCTAACACCGCTTAGTTAGACTACACGTCTAACCTCGCTAGTTAGACTACACGTCTAACTTTCATTAGTTAGACTGTACGTCTAACACCGCTTAGTTAGACTACACGTCTAACTTTCACTAGTTAGATTGCATGCCTAACACCGCTTAGTTAGACTACACGTCTAAGTTCGCTAGTTAGAAAGCATGTTTAACCCTATGCATCTAATGCCAAGTCGGTCTAATGAATCTTATTAATATTATAAACAGTTCTTCCGTTGTCCTTGAGGATCTTTAAATAGGAGCAGGTATCAATGGTCGAATCTTCATAATGACATGTGGAGAGCTTCCATTGGAACGCCTCCATAGTACACAACAGAGTTTGAGCACTAAGATCGTGGCCGTACCAATCTTGCAGTGCGCCAAATATTCTTCATAGATATTCCTGCAAAAATAAGTAGTGGGAAGAATATTTGCTTACATGGCATTAATCAATTGGTTGTAACTGGTTGTCGTACTGATCTTCACAGGAATGTGGAGCAGGAGTAACATACAACTAGTTGATCATGGGTAGACGAGTTCTAGCTTCAAGCAACTACTTAAGCCTAGCATTACACGAATTTCAATTAGAAGACCTCGTCTAATGAAATTAGACGCCCCCGTCTAATAGTATCATCCATTAGACCACCTGGTCTAAAGGGATTAGACTTCACGTCTAATTACAATTCACTTCAGACTAATCTGAAGGAGTTAGTCTGCACGTCTAACTTTTGTAATTAGACTGCACATCTAACTATACCTCAGTTAGACTGCACGTATAACTTTCATTAGTTAGACTTCACTTCTAACTATACATCCCTTCAGACTAATCTGAAGGAGTTAGACTGCACGTCTAACTCTCACCAGTTAGACTGGACGTTTAACACCGCTTAGTTAGACTACACGTCTAACCTCGCTAGTTAGACTACACGTCTAACTTCGCTAGTTAGACTGCACGTCTAACTCTCACCAGTTAGACTGTACGTGTAACACTGCTTAGTTAGACTACACGTCTAACTATACATCTCTTCAGACTAATCTGAAGGTCACCAGTTAGACTGCACGTATAACACCGCTAAGTTAGACTACACGTCTAACCTCGCTAGTTAGACTACACGTCTAACTTCTTAGTTAGACTGCACGTCTAACTCTCACCAGTTAGATTGGATGTCTAACACCGCTTAGTTAGACTACACGTCTAACCTCGCTAGTTAGACTGCACGTCTAACTTTCATTAGTTAGACTGTACGTCTAACACCGCTTAGTTAGACTACACGTCTAACTTTCACTAGTTAGATTGCATGTCTAACACCGCTTAGTTAGACTACACGTCTAAGTTCGCTAGTTAGAAAGCATGTTTAACCCTGTGCATCTAATGTCAAGTCGGTCTAATGAATCTTATTAATATTATAAAATATTAACATTTAAAAAATACAATATAATAATTTAAGCAATTAAAAACTCAAATAATTATATTTTTATTTTTTTGGAATCTCAAATAACTCATTATAGGACAAGCTAATGTTGAAAAATAAATGGTTTAGCTTCCATCACCGCCTCCATATCCTCTTTTATAAAATTAACTTAGAGATGTATCTTTCAAATTCAAATCTAGAATAATAATGAACGAGAGCTGTATCATATTAATAAGTTCAACTATATTAAGTGACTGAAGTGTTTGAGTTGGATCCCTACTAAAAAAAAATTGAAATTAGATTAAGACTTAGATTCCTAAAATTGAAAAAAAAAATAAATAAAACTTATCCTTTTTCTTTTTTACAACTTTTGAGATCTATTAAGATTGCACCTTATTATACTTCATTTATGGTTCCTCCCTATTAATGACCTGAACACCTCAAAATACTATAAATTAAAGAGGTCATGTTACATCTCTCAAGATTGAAGTAAACAAGTAGTTATTAATAACAAACAAATTAAGTATGGGAAAAGAGTTGTCGTTGTTGTTGGGTGTCTTCTTGATTCTCCAACTATGTTTTGCTTGTAGATATTTTCAATCTCCAATCTCTTTCTGGTTCTTTTTTTGTATTTTTTGACATGTTAAGATTAATTATAGTTTGAAATTTCTTTGTAGGGGAACATGATTATGATTATCCTTTCAAATAGGTAAAAAACAAAAATTTCAAAAGGATGTGTGTTTCTAGTACTCAAAACCGATGCATTGAATCTTGTAGGATTAATGTTAGAGAAATCGATGGAAAATGTCGATATCTTGCATGCTACTGCAAATTTTCTTTCATGCCACCGCCAAGTCGTTAACGAAAACATACCCCAAACTGTTGGTGACAGAGGAAACTAAATATATAATAAGAGAGAATGTTAGCCTCTATGTTATTGGGATAATAAATTTGAATAAAGTTAAGATGAATATGAATAAAGTATTGTATTATTTCATAATCTATATTATATATTATAAACTTATGTCATTACATGAATATTCACAAGTTTAACTAAAGAGAAAGTGTAACAACTTATATTTTATAAGAATCATTGTTTTTGAGAACTTTAGGAAGGAACCACTAATTAATGATCCCATCAATTTGTAAGAACAAGTTCTACTTCCTCCATCCCTCAACCATTCATAAAGTTTAATAAGCTTTTATAGTTAATACAACTATTGCTTCTAAAAAACAATGAAATATAATGGAGAAAGATAGATTCATTACTGTTCAATTTTCCATTTATCTTCGGACCTAGTTCAAACCGCGATCCCCTAAAATATAAGCTTCAGCATCTGTCTGTTCTAGTCCTAGACAAATCTAAAAAATAGTTTGCACGCCTTTTCATAGGAAAGATCCGAGAAGAATATGTTTTTCTCATCTTTTATCCAAGTTGCAATTTCATATTTTCTCAAGAAGTAGTCATGGGGATATTTCCTTAAACTACTATTCATCATAAATAAAATATATAGAGCGTTCAACACCAAAAAAAACAAAACGAATAATTCACAACATATAATTTTGTGTGTGTTTATGTTCTTTCTAACATCATCAACAACATATTGTTGTTTAATTGATATGATTATAGAAAAACTTATGTTATTGAATATAAATTAATAAAATAACAATTGATTAGAACAAAATAATTTTAAAATAATTACAATATTTATTTTGTTTTATTGAAGAATGGATTTTTTATATAAGTTTTTACTGGAATTCCAAGTGAATTCATACATATCATTATTATGTTGGACTTGAAAAAAATAAAATATTTGAGTCAAACTCCAAGAAAATGAAAAAAAATGTAACTGGAACTATGATTTATAAAATTAATCACATTAGACACTAGGTAAATAATAATAATACTACTATTTTTTAAAGATTGGAATATGCTCCCTTAATTTTAATTATTTCAAATAATAATAATTTATTAAAAAAATATTATTTTAACCTAATAAAAATAAACAAAGCTGAAAAAAAATACACATAAATTATAAAAACACTAAAATAATATTAACCAATAAATCCTAAAAACAACTAAAACCCAAATAATCATAATCGAACTATGTCTAATCAAAAATATTAATAACATATATATGACTAACACCTCTTTCTTTATTATTCTCTCAAACAATGCGGTAAACATCTTAATTTCATACCGATAAAAAATATTATGGATCGACTAAGGTGGGATTAAACCCCTACATCCCTAAGCTCAATTTGTCTATGCATGTAGGGATATTGACGAATGATATATTTATAGAAGTATTGTACATTATGGTTAATCGCTGCATAATGTGTTAAGAAAAAGTGCAGAATGAATCTCATTTATTTTTGTATTGCTAAAGAGTGACATGCGATTTGATACCTAATTTGAAACATGAATGACATTTAGGATTCTTGAGTGAATTGTCGTTTGTTGAGATGTTGGGATAGAAATCTCGAGCTCGTTGGATTGAGGCGATATGTCCCTATCCCAATTATTTTATGGTGGAATATTTGACTCTAAAGGAACTATACGATGTCCATTGTTCTGTGGTTGACCGGTATATTTTCTCAGAACGTTATTATTACAAATATATAGAGATCTTTTCTGAAAAACCAGTAGAGGCGGTCGTTGAACTCATTTATATTGTGAGGATTTCTAAGCACGTTAACTATAAATTTTATATTACAATTAATCTCCAAATAGTTAATCTCGTTGTCTTTAGGGTGTTTTTAATGATAAGATAAACACTGGTATTTTAATATTGTTTTTATCGTTATATTTAAACTACTCTCATTAATAGTATAAAATATTGATATTTAAAAAAAATACAATATAATAATTTAACCAATTAAAAACTCATATAATTATATTGTTATTTTTTTGGAATCTCAAATAACTCATTATAGGACAAGCTAATATTGAAAAATAAATGGTTTAGCTTCCATCACCGCCTCCATATCCTCTAATAGGATCGGTTTAATCGATATAGACAGGGGGTCTGGCTATTGATGACAACTTCGGAAAAAAAACGATTTGATAGAAATCATGTTAAGGATTTAAATCACTTTCTATTTTGCACAACCTCTTTCAAACTCTTGAATGATTCAAGTGCGGAAATGTTTGCTTGAGATTGAAGCTAAGAACCAATAATGTAAATATGACAGAAAGAAACAACACAATCGTTTGTTTATGGATGTTCGGAGCTAACTCTCCTACGTCACCCCTTCTTCTAACCACCGGAAGGATTCACTAAACTTTTAACGAATCAAATACAGTCGCACTACTAGCTCACTGTTGAACAGAACACACTATGTTCAACTTACAATATGAAGAATATCACTCAACTAATATAGTGCTTTGATTCTAACTCTTTCTAGATTAACACATAGTAAAAGCATGAAAGGAGCTAATAGTTAAGATGGAATAATCTGAGTATCGATAGATAGATTGATTTTTCTCTGTAATTTCGGTAGTTCTTCCGTTGTCCTTGAGGATCTTTAAATAGGAGCAGGTACCAACGGTCTAATCTTCATAATGACATGTGGAGAGCTTCCATTGGAATGCCTCCATAGTACACAACAGAGTTGAGCACTAAGATCGTGGCCGTACCAATCTTGCAGTGCGCCAAATATTCTTCATAGATATTCCTGCAAAAATAAGTAGTGGGAAGAATATTTGCTTACATGGCATTAATCAATTGGTTGTAACTGGTTGTCGTACTGATCTTCACAGGAAAGTGGAGCAGGAGTAACATACAGCTAGTTGATCATGGGTAGACGAGTTCTAGCTTCAAGCAACTACTTAAGCCTAGCATTACACGAATTTCAATTAGAAGACCTCGTCTAATGAAATTAGACGCCCCCGTCTAATAGTATCATCCATTAGACCACCTGGTCTAAAGGGATTAGACTTCACGTCTAATTACAATTCACTTCAGACTAATCTGAAGGAGTTAGTCTGCACGTCTAACTTTTGTAATTAGACTGCACATCTAACTATACCTCAGTTAGACTGCACGTATAACTTTCATTAGTTAGACTTCACTTCTAACTATACATCCCTTCAGACTAATCTGAAGGAGTTAGACTGCACGTCTAACTCTCACCAGTTAGACTGGACGTTTAACACCGCTTAGTTAGACTACACGTCTAACCTCGCTAGTTAGACTTCACGTCTAACTTCGCTAGTTAGACTGCACGTCTAACTCTCACCAGTTAGACTGCACGTGTAACACTGCTTAGTTAGACTACACGTCTAACTATACATCTCTTCAGACTAATCTGAAGGAGTTAGACTGCTGCACGTCTAACTGTCACCAGTTAGACTGCACGTATAACACCGCTAAGTTAGACTACACGTCTAACCTCGCTAGTTAGACTACACGTCTAACTTCTTTAGTTAGACTGCACGTCTAACTCTCACCAGTTAGATTGGATGTCTAACACCGCTTAGTTAGACTACACGTCTAACCTCGCTAGTTAGACTGCACGTCTAACTTTCATTAGTTAGACTGTACGCCTAACACCGCTTAGTTAGACCACACGTCTAACTTTCACTAGTTAGATTGCATGTCTAACACCGCTTAGTTAGACTACATATCTAAGTTCGTTAGTTAGAAAGCATGTTTAACCCTGTGCATCTAATGTCAAGTCGGTCTAATGAATCTCATTAATATTATAAAATATTAACATTTAAAAAATACAATATAATAATTTAAGCAATTAAAAACTCAAATAATTATATTTTTATTTTTTTGGAATCTCAAATAACTCATTATAGGACAACCTAATGTTGAAAAATAAATGGTTTATCTTCCATCACCGTCTCCATATCCTCTTTTGTAAAATTAACTTAGAGATGTATCTTTCAAATTCAAATCTAGAATAATAATGAACGAGAGCTGTATTATATTAATAAGTTCAACTATATTAAGTGACTGAAGTGTTTGAGTTGGATCCCTACTAAAAAAAATTGAAATTAGATTAAGACTTAGATTCCTAAAATTGAAAAATAAAAAAAAAACTTAGCCTTCTACTTTTTTACAACTTTTGAGATGTATTAAGATTGCACCTTATTATACTTCATTTATAGTTCCTCCCTATTAATGACCTGAACACCTCAAAATACTATAAATTAAAGAGGTCATGTTACATCTCTCAAGATAGAAGTAAACAAGTAGTTATTAATAACAAACAAATTAAGTATGGGAAAAGAGTTGTCCTTGTTGTTGGGTGTCTTCTTGATACTCCAACTATGTTTTACTTGTAGCTATTTTCAATCTCCAATCTCTTTCTGGTTCTTTTTTTGTATTTTTTGACATGTTAAGATTAATTATAGTTTGAAATTTCTTTGTAGGGGAACATGATTATGATTATCCTTTCAAATAGGTAAAAAACAAAAATTTCAAAAGGATGTGTGTTTCTAGTACTCAAAACCGATGCATTGAATCTTGTAGGATTAATGTTAGAGCAATCGTTGGAAAATGTCGATATCTTGCATGCTACTGCAAATTTTCTTTCATGCCACCGCCAAGTCGTTAACGAAAACATACCCCAAACTGTTGGTGACAGAGGAAACTAAATATATAATAAGAGAGAATGTTAGCCTCTATGTTATTGGGATAATAAATTTGAATAAAGTTAAGATGAATATGAATAAAGTATTGTATTATTTCATAATCTATATTATATATTATAAACTTATGTCATTACATGAATATTCACAAGTTTAACTAAAGAGAAAGTGTAACAACTTATATCTTATAAGAATCATTGTTTTTGAGAACTTTAGGAAGGAACCACTAATTAATGATCCCATCAATTTGTAAGAACAAGTTCTACTTCCTCCATCCCTCAACCATTCATAAAGTTTAATAAGCTTTTATAGTTAATACAACTATTGCTTCTAAAAAACAATGAAATATAATGGAGAAAGATAGATTCATTACCGTTCAATTTTCCATTTATCTTCGGACCTAGGTCAAAACGCGATCCCCTAAAATATAAGCTCCAGCATCTGTCTGTTCTAGTCCTAGACAAATCTAAAAAATAGTTTGCACGCCTTTTCATAGGAAAGATCCGAGAAGAATATGTTTTTCTCATCTTTTATCCAAGATGCAATTTCATATTTTCTCAAGAAGTAGTCATGGGAGATATTTCCTTAAACTACTATTCATGATAAATAAAATATATAGAGCGTTCAACACCAAAAAAAAACAAAACGAATAATTCACAACATATAATTTTGTGTGTGTTTATGTTCTTTCTAACATCATCAACAACATATTGTTGTTTAATTGATATGATTATAGAAAAACTTATGTTATTGAATATAAATTAATAAAATAACAATTGATTAGAACAAAATAATTTTTAAAAAATTACAATATTTATTTTGTTTTATTGAAGATGGATTTTTTATATAAGTTTTTATTGGATTCCAAGTGAATTCATACATATCATTATTATGTTGGACTTGAAAAAAATAAAATTTCTGAGTCAAACTCCAAGAAAATGAAAAAAAAATGTAACTGGAACTATGATTTATAAAATTAATCACATTAGACACTAGGTAAATAATAATAATACTATTATTTTTTAAAGATTGGAATATGCTCCCTTAATTTTAATTATTTTAAATAATAATAATTTATTAAAAAAATATTATTTTAACCTAATAAAAATAAACAAAGTTGAAAAAAAAATACACATAAATTATAAAAACACTAAAATAATATTAACCACTAAATCCTAAAAACAACTAAAACCCAAATAATCATAATCGAACTATGTCTAATCAAAAATATTAAATAACATATATATGACTAACACCTCTTTCTTTATTATTCTCTCAAACAATGCGGTAAACATCTTAATTTCATACCGATAAAAAATATTATGGATCGACTAAGGTGGGATTAAACCCCTACATCCCTAAGCTCAATTTGTCTATGCATGTAGGGATATTGACGAATGATATATTTATAAAAGTATTGTACATTATGGTTAATCGCTGCATAATGTGTTAAGAAAAAGTGCAGAATGAATCTCATTTATTTTTGTATTGCTAAAGAGTGACTGCGATTTGATACCTAATTTGAAACATGAATGACATTTAGGATTCTTGAGTGAATTGTCGTTTGTTGAGATGTTGGGATAGAAATCTCGAGCTCGTTGGATTGAGGCGATATGTCCCTATCCCAATTATTTTATGGTGGAATATTTGACTCTAAAGGAACTATACGATGTCCATTGTTCGTGGTTGACCGGTATATTTTCTCAGAACGTTATTATTACAAATATATGAGAGATCTTTTCTGAAAAACCAGTAGAGGCGGTCGTTGAACTCATTTATATTGTGAGGATTTCTAAGCACGTTAACTATAAATTTTATATTACAATTAATCTCCAAATAGTTAATCTCGTTGTCTTTAGGGTGTTTTTAATGATAAGATAAACACTGGTATTTTAATATTGTTTTTATCGTTATATTTAAACTACTCTCATTAATATTATAAAATATTGATATTTAAAAAAAATACAATATAATAATTTAACCAATTAAAAACTCATATAATTATATTGTTATTTTTTTGGAATCTCAAATAACTCATTATAGGACAAGCTAATATTGAAAAATAAATGGTTTAGCTTCCATCACCGCCTCCATATCCTCTAATAGGATCGGTTTAATCGATATAGACAGGGGGTCTGGCTATTGATGACAACCTCGGAAAAAAAAACGATTTGATAGAAATCATGTTAAGGATTTAAATCACTTTCTATTTTGCACAACCTCTTTCAAACTCTTGAATGATTCAAGTGCGGAAATGTTTGCTTGAGATTGAAGCTAAGAACCAATAATGTAAATATGACAGAAAGAAACAACACAATCGTTTGTTTATGGATGTTCGGAGCTAACTCTCCTACGTCACCCCTTCTTCTAACCACCGGAAGGATTCACTAAACTTTTAACGAATCAAATACAGTCGCACTACTAGCTCACTGTTGAACAGAACACACTATGTTCAACTTACAATATGAAGAATATCACTCAACTAATATAGTGCTTTGATTCTAACTCTTTCTAGATTAACACATAGTAAAAGCATGAAAGGAGCTAATAGTTAAGATGGAATAATCTGAGTATCGATAGATAGATTGATTTTTCTCTGTAATTTCGGTAGTTCTTCCGTTGTCCTTGAGGATCTTTAAATAGGAGCAGGTACCAACGGTCTAATCTTCATAATGACACGTGGAGAGCTTCCATTGGAAAGCCTCCATAGTACACAACAGACTTTGAGCACTAAGATCGTGGTCGTACCAATCTGGTAGTGCACCAAATATTCTTCATACATATTCATGCAAAAACAAATAGTGGGAAAAATATTTGCTTACGTGACATTAATCAATTGGTTGCAATTGGCTGTCGTATTTATTTTCACAGGAAAGTGGAGCAGGAGTAGCGTACAACTAGTTTATCATGGGTAGACGGGTGCTAGCTTCAAGTAACTGTTTAAGCCTAGCATTACACGTATTTCAATTAGACGACCTCGTCTAATGAAATTAGATGCATCCTTCTAATAGTATCATCCATTAGACCACCTGGTCTAAAGGAATTAGACTTCACGTCTAATTACAATTCACTTCAGAATAATCTGAAGGAGTTAGACTGCACGTCTAACTTTAGTTAATTAGACTGCACGTCTAACTATACATAAGTTAGACTGCATGTCTAACTTTCATTAGTTAGACTACACATCTAACTATACATTCCTTCAGACTAATCTGAAGGAGTTAGACTGCACGTCCAACTCTCGCTAGTTAGACTGCACGTCTAACTCTCACCAATTAGATTGCACGTCTAACACCGCTTAGTTAGACTACATATCTAACCTCTCTAGTTAGTCTGCACTTCTAACTTTTATTAGTTAGACTGTACGTCTATCACGGCTTAGTTAGACTACACGTCAAACTTTCACTAGTTAGATTGCACGTCTAACACCGTTTAGTTAGACTACATGTCTAACTTCGCTACTTAAACTGCATGTCTAACACCGCTTAGTTAGATTACACGTCTAACTTTGCTAGTTAGACTACACGTTTAAAACCGCTTAGTTAGACTACACGTCTAACTTCGCTAGTTAGACTGCACGTCTAACTCTCACCAGCTAGACTGCACGTCTAACCTCGCTAGTTAGACTTCACGTCTAACTTTCATTAGTTAGACTGTATGTCTAACACCGCTTAGTTAGACTACACGTTTAACTTTCACTAGTTAGATTGCACGTCTAACACCGCTTAGTTAGACTACACGTCTAACTTTGCTAGTTAGACTTCATGTCTAACCTTGTGCATCTAATGCCAAGTCGGTCTAATGAATCTCATTAATATTATAAAAAATTGACATTTAAAAAAATACAATATAATAATTTAACCAATTAAAAACTCAAATAATTATATTTTTATTTTTTTGGAATCTCAAAGAACTCATTATGGGACAAGCTAATATTGTAAAATAAATGGTTTAGCATCCATCACCGCCTCCATATCCTCCTTTGTAAAATTAACTTAGAGATTTATCTTTCAAATTCAAATCTAGAATAAGAATGAACGAGAGTTGTATCATATTAATGAGTTCAACCATATTAAGAGACTGAAGTGTTTGAGTTGGATCCCTACTAAAACAATTGAAATTAGATTAAAACTTAGATTCCTAAAATTTAAAAAGAAAAAAAACTTAGGCTTCTTCTTTTTTACAACTTTTGAGATCTATTAAGGTTGCACCTTTTTATACTTCATTTATGGTTCCTCCCTATTAATGACCTGAACACCTTAAAATACTATAAATTAAAGAGGTCATATTTCATCACTATAGATAAAAGTAAACAAGTAGTTATTAATAACAAACAAATTAAGTATGGAAAAAGAGTTGTCCTTGTTGTTGGGTGTCTTCTTGCTTCTCCAACTATGTTTTTCTTGTAGCTATTTTCAATCTCCAATCTCTTTCTGGTTCTTTTTTTGTATTTTTTGACATGTTAAGATTAATTATAGTTTGAAATTTCTGTGTAGGGGAACATGATTATGATTATCCTTTCAAATGGGTAAAAAACAAAAATTTCAAAAGGATGTGTGTTTCCAGTACTCAAAACCGATGTATTAAATCTTGTAGGATTAATGATAGAGAAATTGATGGAAAATGTCGATATCTTGCATGCTACTGCAAATTTACTTTCATGCCAACGCAAATTCGTTAACGAAAACATACCCCCAAACTGTTGGTGACAGAGGAAATTAAATATATAATATGAGAGAATGCTAGCCTCTATGTTATTGGGATAATAAATTTGAATAAAGTTAAGATGAATATGAATAAAGTATTGTATTATTTCATAATCTATATTATATATTATAAACTTATGTCATTACATGAATATTCACAAGTTTAACTAAAGAGAAAGTGTGAGAAAGTGTAACTCTGGACTCGCAGCTAGAGATAGGGGAGACATTGGAACAGCAACAAGTTAGATAGGACCTTGCTTAACTCTGGACTCGATTATTCTAGTGTTCTTCTTCGAAGAACTTTTCAGACTAGTGGAACTAGCCTCTGATTCATTGACGGTTCTCATTTTTTTAGCTCCTATCGGCAAGATAAAGTCGTCGGTTGTTTGGGATGAGTAACAGACCTTCCACCTGTCTATTGACTTGATGCTCCAGATAATGATTCTTTGTTGTTCTTCATTCGGACAAGGGTGTTGGCAATAGTGAAGACATTATACACCCAAGTAGAATTGATTGGCTCAGAATCCCCTATGGGAACTCCAAAGTGTTCCAGTAGACGGCTAACTTCAGCGACAAAG
Organism: Impatiens glandulifera; assembly: GCF_907164915.1. Taxonomy (NCBI): domain Eukaryota; kingdom Viridiplantae; phylum Streptophyta; class Magnoliopsida; order Ericales; family Balsaminaceae; genus Impatiens; species Impatiens glandulifera. Next base: position 15,757,158 of record NC_061866.1, on the reverse strand, counting down.
CTCACACTTTCTTTGTTCTTGGGGTCAATCGTCGCGCACAGGTTCAAGTACAATGTTGAGGCTTAGTTGACCTGAATCCCTTTTGAGATGGATGTCATGTAGTCAAAACGGTCTTGACTATAGAGATGAAAAGAGCTCGCCTTTCCTTGAAGAGCTTTAAAAACCACATCATTCAACAAAATAAAATGGGGTTTAAGAGCCTTCTTACTCCCGTTTAATCGGATTTCTGAACCATCTGCTAAGAAAACCGTTTTCATTTCTGTCATGACTTTAGATGGAAGAGACAGGTTGATTGTATGGCCCTCCGATGGAAGTTCGAAGAACTTCGCATAGGATGCTTCGTTGAAAGAAATTCCAATGCCAGTCACTGTTGCAGTAATGGAATCGCCGACCATAGTCACTGATTTGATGAACTCCTGACTTCCTTTTCGTGGAAAATGAACGCCCCCCTGAGATACTTCCCGAGACCGGAATATTCAAGGGATCTGAACATGTCGACCACATCTTGTTGATCGAACGTATAAACGGAACGAAAGTCCACCTGCAAAGTACAAGGACCGAATGTGTTTCTCTTGTTGCCCATTTTCGAAAGAATACGAACATACACATGAAGAACAATGGTTTCTTAGAGAGAAGATCGAAGAAATCTAGGGTTCTTGAGAGATTTGAAAGAGAAAAAACTTTTTCAATCTCATGAAGAATGTCCTTATATAGATTTCTAAGAGTCACATGGATTACCGTCACTTTTCCTAAGGGTAGGACCCATCATTTAAAATTGGACGTCCTTTCCAAACAATCATCATTAATTTTGGGGATATATTAGTCATTCTCTCTTAACTTGAAAGACATGTGTCTTCATGTTATTCGGAGATGACTATATTTATGTTTGAGGGGGGAAATTAGATATCATAGCACGCGGGACAGCTGTCCTTGATCAGTCTAATACACATGTAGTTAGACGTTTTTCTTACATCTCCAATCTATGATATCTAAGCGTCTATTAGACGTAGACGTCTAATCACGTGTCTTTAAAAACGTCTGACGTCTATTATACGTCGACGTCTAATTACGCATGAATAGAACGTATTAGACGTGTGCTTGGTTAGACGTGAACATCCAATTGCTCTTGTCTTATAAACGTCTAACATCTATTAGACGTATACGTCTATCCATGTAGGCTATTAACCAAGACACATAGACTTAGATGCATAGATTGTAAATAAAAATACGTCTAAGTACATACTTTTTTCATTTAGACGACCTCGTTTAATAGACCGATTAAAGCATTTTGTCTGCGTGTATCTTTATTTTCATAATAAGTTTTCCCTCTCATTTTGTGCATGTACAAAATGAATAAATAAATGTTTTGAGGTCCTTAAGACCAAAAATATTTTTAAAACATAAAAGACTTAGTCCTTTGGAATGGCAAAGGCCATTTTTGATCTCCTAAAATGTATACTCAGAAGAGTATGCTCCATGTTTCCTTCCTACAGCTTTCCTGTATCACCTACACAAGAAAATATTTACAAACTTTGGTACCCACATTCAATTGGGTCCTCGATAAATCAATCCCTTTGGAATAGATATTTGTGTTATTCTGATGGATTTCCCATTTTGTGTTGTGATTAATGCGTATGATTTTGAATTAGCAGACGCCTTCCTAGTAGCCACTAATCCCTTAGCTATTGAAGATAATTTTCTTTTAAAACTCCTTGACTTTAAGTCAGGTTTTAGATTGCCAGACTTGCTGGCTGCATCTAACTTATTTTTCAGTCAGCTAACAGTCGGCGGAACATAAGTTATTTCATTCTTCAAAGCTACCTCTTCATGAATTGGATCAGATTCAATATCAGTCACATTCCCTTTGACAAAACTTATTGTCTTAAGCTTATCAGTTGCTGGGTTTGACTTTTTGTAGGACTGGTTTAGGTCATTGCTATCAAATCTTAAACTGGATCTAGATCCAACAGGTTTCAACAGACTAATCTGATATTTGACAGCTTCTCCAGATCTTGTCCAAGAACTAACAACATAGTTTAACCTTTTGTTTTAAAAAGAAAGAGTTTGGATTTGTTCCTTGAGCATCTCATTCTCGGGTGAGATCTCTACTACTTTATTTTCAAAAACATTTGGAGTTTGAGACAAAACCGGTTGAGATACTTTAGATGAAAATTTTATTTCATTTAGGGATTCTGCTAGCTTTCTGTACTCTATGACCATGTCATATAGTGCAGCTACCAGTTGTTCCCTTGAATTTTTTTAGAAGAGAAGTCAAATACCTCAGTTTCCTGAGTTTCTTCTTCTTCATTTTCCATGAAGCAGGCAACCTCGTCTTCATCACTGTCGCTGGATAAGAAGTAAGAGTCACTATAGTTTCGTCTGTTCTTCCCGTCCCCTGCCATAAGAGCCTTTAGCTCCTTTTCTTCGTCTTTTTTCTTCTCATCACGCTTCGGCTTCCGACATTCCGATTGGTAATGACCTAAAATGCCACAGTTATAACACTTAACATTAGCTTTGGATTTCTTATTATCATTAGAATTTGAAGAGCTTGAGTTAGAGTTGCTCTTTGATTGGATCAGCTTTATCGATAGAGACGGGGTCTGGCTAAGGATGAAGGCTTATGAAAAACGGTTTGAAAGAAATCCTATTAGGGATTTAATTCGCTTTCTATTATACGCAAACACTTGTAAACACTTGAAACAGATTCAAGGCGGAATTGTTTACTTGGGTTTGAAGCACACAAGATGAAATATGAAAAGATGACAGAAATGAAAGAACACAACAGTCTGTTTATGGATGTTCGGAGAAACTCTCCTACGTCACTCCTTCTTCCAACCACTAGAAGGATTCACTATAATATGATTCGAATCAAATACAGTTTACACACACTTAGCTCACTATTGAACAGAACACTTTCTGTTCAATTACAAAATAAAGAATATTACTCAGTTAAAGGTGTTTTGATTATAGCTCTCTCTTGATTCACACACAGTACAATCAGAAAGTAGCTTCACATTATGAATTCAGTAAGCAAGATGATTGAGTAGTTTCTCTCTCTGCAAAATCAGATTGCTTATTCGTTCTCTAAGGCAAATTCGTAAGGAAGATTGTCCGTTGTCCTTTAGATTTGTTAAATACTGAGTAGAAGCTAACAGTCACATCTTTTAGAATGATATGTGGCACTCTTCCATTGGAAAGCCTCCATTGTACACAGCAGGTTCTGAGCACAAGGATTGTGGCCGTACATCACTAGTAGTGCCTCGAATATTCCATCAGGGATGTACCTGCAAAACAAGTAATGTGAGGAACATTCTCTTACGTGGCATTTCTTGGTTGGTTGCATATAGTTGTTGTACTAATCTTCACTAGAAAGTGAAGCAGGAGTAGGGTACAGCTATAGCACATGGGTAGGTGAAATGCTAGCTTCAAGCATACTACTTAAACTGAGCATTAGACGTATTTCAGTTAGACGGATTGTAAAATCAGTCTAATGAAATCACACATCTCCTTTTAATAATAACGTCTATTAGACCGCCTAGTCTAATAGAATTAGACTTACGTCTAATTGCAATAACCATTAGACTACACGTCTAACTCCACTGAGTTAGACTACACGTCTAATTCGGTTCTACCTCAGATTTGTCTGAAGGAGTTAGACGCACGTCTAACTTTCACAATCCATTAGATTGTAACTTTAGTAATCAGTTAGTGTATCATCTTGTATGTTCTCTTCTGTCTCCGGCGTTTTGTCCGTTGACTTTGAGGATCCTTAAATAGAGAGTAGTTACCAACGGTCGAATCTTCTATAATGACACGTGGCAAGAACCCATTGGAAAGCCTCCATAGTACACAAGTACAACAGACTCTAAGCACCATGATCGCGGCCATACCAATTTGGTAGTGCGCCAAATATTCTTTGTTGGGTCAAATTATTTTGACTAGGTGTTGAAATAATTTAACCACTAAGATTTTAATGATGAATTGACTTATGAGTTTTGGTGCAGGTGTATTGAAATCATATTTCACAAGACTTGGCTCTAATGAGGGTCATTAGATCGATTTTGGCATTAGTTGCATAGAATTAGACGTGTAGTCTAATGAATGCAAAGAATTAGACGTGCAGTCTAATATATGCGGAATTAGACTTGCAGTCTAACTCTGTGGAGTTAGACGTGTAGTCTAATATATGCGGAATTAGACGTGCAGTCTAACTTAGTAGAGTTAGACGTGCAGTCTAATATATGCGGAATTAGACGTGCAGTCTAACTCAGTGGATTTAGACGTGCAGTGTAATATATGCGGAATTAGACGTGCAGTCTAACTCAGTGGAGTTAGACGTGCAGACTAATATATGCGGAATTAGACGTGCAGTCTAACTCAGTGGAATTAGACGTGCAGTCTAACTCAGTAGAGTTAGACGTGCAGTCTAATATGTGCGGAATTAGACATGCAGTCTAACTCATCAGAGTTAAATGTGCAGTCTAATGGATTGTGAAAGTTAGACGTAAGTCTAACTCCTTCAGACAAGTCTGAGGTAGAACCGGAATTAGACATGCAGTCTAACTTAGTGGATTTAGACGTGCAGTCTAATGGTTAGTGAATTATTAGACGTGTATTCTAATTAGTGAAAGTTAGACGTAAGTCTAACTCCTTCAGACAAGTCTGAGGTAGAACCGGAATTAGATGTGTAGTCTAACTTAGTGGAGTTAGACGTACAGTCTAATGGTTTGTAACAATTAGACGTGTAGTCTAATTGGTGAAAGTTAGACGTGAGTCTAACTCCTTCAGATTAGTCTGAAGTGACTGTAATTAGACGTAAGTCTAATTCCATTAGACCAGGCGGTCTAATGGACTCTGTTATTAGACGGGAATGTTTAATTTCATTAGACTGGTTTTCACAATCCTTCTAAATGAAATATGTCTAATGCTCAGCTTAAGCAGTATGCTTGAAGCTAGCACCTTCCTACCCACGTGCTATAGATATACCCTACTGTTACTCCACTTTCTAGTGAAGATCAGTACAACAGTTATATGCAACCAACCACAGAATGCCACGTAAGAGAATTTTCCTCATATTACTTGTTTTGCAGGTACATCTCTGATGGAATATTCCGCGCACTACCAGTTGTGTACGGCCACGATCCTTGTGCTTAGAACCTACTGTGTACAATGGAGGCTTTCCAATGGAAGAGTGCCACGTATCATTCTAAAAGATTCGATCGTTAGTCTCTGCCTAGTATTTATCATATCTCAAGGATAATGGACAATTTGTCTTACGAACTGCCAGATTTTACAAAGAGTTAATCTACAATTCTACTTGCCATTCTAGAGAGAGAAATCAAGCCTTTTACTCTGAAGCTGCTTTCTGATTGTACTATGTGTGAATCAAGAGAGAACTACAATTGAAAACACATTTAGCTAAGTGATATTTTTTATATTGTATATTGAACAGAGTGTGTTCTGTTCAATAGTGAGCTAAGTGTGTGTAAACTGTATTTGATTCAAATCATATTATAGTGAATCCTTCCGGTGGTTGGAAGAAAGGGTGACGTAGGTGAGTTTCTCCGAATATCCATAAACAAACTGTCGTGTTCTTCATTTCTGTCATCTTTTCATCTTTCATCTTGAGCTTCAAACCCAAGTAAACAATTCCGCCTTGAATCTGTTTCAAGTGTTTACAAGTGCTTGCGTAGAATAGAAAGTGAATTAAATCTCTAACAGGATTTCTTTCAAACCGTTTTTCATAAGCCTTCATCAATAGACAGACCCCCGTCTTTATCCATAAAGCCGATCCTATAAATTGGTATCAGAGCCCTGTTTCTATTCTCAAGCTTTTCCTGAAATATGTCGACCATAACCAAAGATTCCAGTACTACAGCCATTCCAACTTTCTCTCGAGAAAACTACATTGTTTGGAAGAAAAAAGTTCGTGCTCATCTTTCTTCTTTTCATGACGACATGTGGAACGTTGTCATAGAAGGTTCTATCAAGATTGATAAGGAGAAGGCTGACTGGACCGCTGATGAAAAGCGGCAGAACAACCTCAACAACATGGCTCTTGATGTTCTGTACAGATCTCTCGATGACAGCATGTTCAACTACATTATCGAATGCGATACTGCCAAAGAGGTCTAGGACAGACTCACCCAACTATGTGAGGGCAACGAGCAAACTAAGGAAAACAAGATCATGGTTGCCACTCAATAGTTTGACAACTTCAAGATGCGTCCTGGTGAAACAATGAACGATTTCGACACTAGATTCAGCAAGATTGTCTACTCTCTGTCTATCCTAGGCAAAACCTATAGCAACCGAGAGCTTGCTATCAAGGTCATGCGTGCTCTTCCAAGGGAATGGGACATAAAGACAATGACGATGAAAGAATCCAAAGGTCTTAATAAGATCTCTCTTTGATCTCTTTGCTAATCTCAAGGCCTATGAGTTCGAGCTGAACTGTAGGATAGAAGAAGATCAACCCACATCCGTTATCATTCCCAAGGCGCTGGTGACTGCTGAAGAGCCACCAACCGCTCCGGATGTGAAGATGGCAGTTCAACAGCTGAGCAGCGATGTCATGTCTCTCTTTGTGAAGAAGTTTGGTGACTTCATGAAGAAGAGCAACTCTAACTCAAACTCTTCAAATTCTATTGACAATAAAAAATCTAAAGCTAATGTTACTTATTTTAACTGTGTTATTAAAGGTCATTATGCATCGTAATGCCGGAAGGCTCTTATGGTAGGTGACGGGAAGAACAGAGGAAGCAGTCGTGGTTCCTACTTTTCATCTAGTGAAAGTGTTGAAGAAGAGGTGGCCTGCTTCATGGCAAGAGAAGATGAATAAAGAACTCATGAGACTGAGGTATTTGACTTCTCTTCCAAAAAAATTTTAAGGGAAAAACTGATAGCTGAACTAGATGACATGGTCATTGAGTACAGAAAGCTAACAGAATCCCTAAATGAAACTAAGTCTTCATCAGATATAAACAAACCAAATTTGTCTCAAGCTGAAGAGTCAAATGTTTTTGAAAAGAAGATTGAAGAGATCTCATCTGAGAATGAGATGCTAAAAGAACAGATTCAAACCCTTTCATCTAAAAACGAAAGGCTAAATTATGTTGTCTGTGCATGGACAAGATCAGGAGATGTTGTCAAACATCAGATCAGTATGTTGAAACCTGCTGGATCTAGATTCAGATTGGGATTTGATAGCAATGACCCTAATTTGTAATGCAAAAAGTCCAACTCATCTGACAAGCTTAGGCCAATAAGTTTTGTAAAAGGGAGTATGACTGACATTGAATCTGATCCTATTCATGAAGAAGTTGCTTTCAAAAATGAAATAGTTTATGTTCCGCCGACTGTTAGTTGGCTTAAGAATAAGCTGGAAGCAGCTAACAAGTCTGGCAACTTAAAACCTGACTCTAAGTCATGGAGTTTTAAGAGAAAGTCTTCTTCAAAAGCTAAAGGATCAATGGCAAGCAGGAAGTCATCTGCTAAGTCAAAGTCTTATGCATTAATCACAACACAAAACGGGAAATCCATAAGAATAACTCAAATATGGATTCCTAAGGGATTAATTGATCGAGGACCCAATTAAATATGGTACTAGAATGTGTAAATAGTTTCTTTTGTAGGTGATGCAGGAGGACTGCAGGAAGGAAGCAAGAAGAATACTCTTTTGAGTACACAGTCTGGAAGATCAACAATGGCCTTCGCCATTCCAGTAGATAAATGTTTTTATTTGTTAAAAAAATTTTTGGTCTTTGGACCAAAAAAACTGTCTATTTTTCTCTTTTTGATTCATATACATAATGAGGAGGGAAATTACTTTGGAAGTAAGGATATCCTCTAGATGAATATTCTTAATCAGTCTATTAGACAAGTGTGTCTAAAAGAAACGGTTTGTACTCAGACGTATTTTTTGCTCAAAATCTATACATCTAAGTCTATATGTTGAGGTGTTAAACCTACGCGATTAAACAGACACGTCTAATAGACGTTAGACGTTTTTACGTCATGAGCAAGAGGATGCTCACGTCTAATCAAACACACGTCTAACACGTGGTGTTTATGCAAAATTAGACGTACGCGTCTAATAGACATTAGACGTATTTCTATACAACACGGAATTAGACGTATGCGTCTAATAGACACATCCGTCTAATAGACGTTTAGTTATATGGATTTTTGCTGTAAGAAAAACGTCTAACTACGTGCCAATTAGACTGATCAAGGACAAATGTCCCACATGAGGATATATCCATTTTTTCCGCTCAAAACATTAAACAGTCATCTCTTATCAACATGAAGACACGTGTCTTTCAAGTTTAGAGAAAATAACTAATATACCCTCATTTTTAATGATTACTCCTTGAAAAAGGACGTCTAACATTTATTGATGGGCTATACCCCTAAGAAAAGTGACGGTTATTATGTGTATCTCTTCTTTGTCTATATAAGGACATTAGTGCATGAGTTTGAAAGTTTTTAATCTCTCGAAATCCCTAAGAACCCTAGTTTTCTTTGCATTTCTCTCTCTAAATCTCTCTGAAATCTTGTGTCGGTTCATATTCTTTCGAAATTGGTGAACAAGAAAATCACTTTGGGTCATTGTACTTTGCATGTGGACTTTCCATCGGTGTACACTTTCGATCAACTGGAAGTGGTGAATATGTTCAGAACCCTAGAGTATACTGGGTTGAGGAAGTATCTCGGTGGTCCGTTCATATTCTATGAGAAAGAAGTTCACGAGTTCTTCAAATCTGCAACTATGGTGGGTGAATCCATCATAGAAACCTTCAACGGCACATAGTTTTCTTACGATGAAACCGTCTATGCGGAGTTCTTTGAACTTCTGACAGAGGGGAACACTTTCGACTTGATTCTTTCATTAGAAGTCATGCAAGAGATGAAGAAGACCTTTTCTGCCGATGATTTGTTGATCCATGTAAATGGAAACAAGAAGGCCCTTAAACCTCATTTCATTCTGCTGAACGACGTGGTAGCAAAAGCGCTACAAGGGAAGTCTAGCTCCTTCCATCTCTATAGTCAAGACCGTTTTCACTATATGTGCGCTATTTCAAAAGGAATCCAGGTAAACTGAGCATCTACCTTTTTCCAGAACATCTGCTTTTCGATTTGTCAATCAAACAAGTAAAGCATAATGTATGCGGCTCAAATGAGTCGATTGATGGAGCATTTGGGGGTTCCCATGGGTGAACCAGAACAGATCAACTCTCCGAGGGTATTCTATGCCGTCATAGTCGCTAGTACCCTGATAAGGATGAAGAACAACGTAGAATGTGCCTCTAGTACATCTAGCTATCAAACAAGTGGAAAGCCCTCTACCCGATCCAAGAAACCGTCTGCTTGTGTTATGTCAATAAGGGCAAAAAGATCAAAAACAGTGAATGAATCGGAGGCTAGTTCCTCTAGTCTGAAAAGTTCAACCAAGAAGGACTCCGAATCAGTCGATTTCTAGGTTAAGGCCAAGTCCAGGCATACTTGTTGCAACTCCTATGTCCTCTCTATCTACTCCATCAACTATTTTAAGAAAGCCTTCGAGATCCAGTGTCTCAAAGGAAAAGAAGACGAAGGCGCCCCGCGCGTCTAAATCATTGAAGGTAACCTCTTCTAAATCTTTGACCGCTGTGCCTAAGTTTGATGTTCCTGTTGTGGAACAAGATGAATCTATTTTTTCTCCCTTAAGAGAATCTGCTGAAGGGCCCGCTGTTGAGTCAGCTGGTCCAAATGATGAAAATGCTAGCAGGACTGTGTCTCCTGTTGTTCAAACTAATCTAGTAGTCGCTGGTGCTACAGAAAGTGCTCAACCAGAACAAGGTGATGTTCTTACCCTTGTTGCTGGTGAATCTATTGTAAAAGAATCTTTAGTAGCCGGGAAGGTTACTCGTGTAGAGCTCCCTGTCGAACTGTGTAAGAAACCCCAAACCGCTTATGAACTGATGCGTTCTACAAGACAGACAGGTGGAATCGTGTTTAGTGAACCCCGACCTACTCCAAAACCCGTCGAGGTTGTTGGAAAAGGTAAAGATATTGCTATTCTAGTTCCTGAAGAAGTATCGGAGGCAACAAGCATTGATGACCTCGTGTTGGATCAAGTGAAGGCCATTGCGGCTGAAAATTGGAAATCTTTGAATCATGGTCCCTAGAAAGATTGTCTTCCAAGTACAATGAAACCCTATCAAATTATGCGATAACCCGAGAGTGGAAGAAGCGTGTAGCCAATGAGAAGAAAGCTCTCAAGTGGGCTAAAACTTCAGAGGTAGGTGAGGCTCTGAAGAGAAAGGATCTTGTTGAAGCATGCCTATGTGGAAGAGCCATTTTCCCAATTCTTGAAGCCAGAAAGGCTAATTTCAACCATGTTAAGAAAGGTTCTGAAATTGAAGTGAAAGTATTAAAGAGGCTAGATGATATCATGGGCATTTACGTTTCGGATGCTTCTCAATACGTTCATGGCGCTAATTGCTCTGGTGCAAAGCCATTTGATGATGATGAACCGATGGACATCCTTAATGCTGATGATGATGCCGATGAGCTAGACGCTGCTCTCTTGATTGAATTCGGGAATCTGTCTATGGAAGAGGGATGTATTCTAGATCAACCCATTCAAGAGAACCCTCAAGAAGAAGAAGAAGAAGTAATTGTTCAAGAGCCTAAACAAGCTATTGTAACAAATGAAGAAGAAGTTCCTGAAAAAGATGCTATTGAGGAGGCTGCTCAAGCTCCTATTGAAGAAAATGCTGTGATATCCTATGTTTTGAGAATGGAGGAAGCCCAAGAGAAAGTGGCTGAGGTAACTCAGCCAGAGATTATAAGATCTGAGGGGGAACCCTCCAAAGATAAGGTTATTGAAGAAGAGAGTTCCACATCTGAGGAGGAACAGGGTCAATACGCAAGTCAAGCAAAGCCCCGTTTATTCCCCAACACTATTGTGGGAAATGTTCATGAAAATATCAAAATTCCTCTTCACTACTCTGGAAATCTATTTGAGAGATTTCAGATAGCTGAAGATGAATTTTAGAAGAGGAGCAAAATGAAGTTGCTAAGGTAGCTCAAAAGAATCAACCGGAGCAATCCATGTAGATTCATACCCTAAACATGAGCCAATTCAGAGTATGGCAGCAGAGTCTCTAGAGAATTCATCAAATGAAGAATCCTCTGTTGAAGGTAACAAGCCGTTAATGTCTATGAAGTTTGTGCTCTCATCTCTTCAGAAGAGCATGATAAAGGCCTTGAACACCCAGGAAGAAGAAAGAAAGAGCTTTGCTGAGGTTATCAAAGTCCTTACTGAATTGGATAACACCCTGAAGAAGAACACATATGAGACTCATGTCTCAAAACTAAACTTCTCCAAGTTTGAAAAGAACCTCTTCAGTCGTTAATCTGAAATGATGGACCTTGAAAGGCACATCAATGATGATCGTCACGGGGAGACTTTGGATGAATTCAGTCTGATAAAGAATTAGATGGTGGAAATTCAGGGTTGTTTGAGGACAAATGACAGTGAACGACAGGAATTTGCTGTCTCCATTGCAAGGAAGTTTTAAGAAAAGGAGAACGCAAAGGCTAATGCTGAAAGAGATCAACCTCGAATCACCCAAGACGAGTCAAGTAGAAGAAGTGACAGTGTGTTAACCGGCACTAGATCCAGACGAGCTCCAAGCAACGATGATAATTCTAGGCCAACCAAGAGAGGTGGAGGTCGAAACGGTGGTGATCGTGGAGGAAGAAGTAGTGGTGGTGGCCGTAGTAGGCTATTTGGTGTTGATCAAGGAGGACGTGCTAGTGGTGGTGATCGTGGTGGTAGATCAAGTGGAAGCGGTCGTGGTGGTCGCGACTTTCCTCCTTTTCGTAACATGTTAACCGACCAAGACATGAGCCCAACCGATACTCGAGTTAAAAGGGAAAAACAATAATTTCTTTTCTTCTACTCTATCTAAGTATTTCAAACAATATTTCTTTGATGATTTTCTGAATATTGGTTTTTGGAAGATTGATGTAAGTGAACAAGGGTTTTTTTATTTATATGATGAATGCATATTTTGGTATATATATGCAGGTTTTTAATTTCTTCATCAAAAAGGGGGAAATTGTTGGGTCAAATTATTTTGACTAAGTGTTGAAATAATTTAAACACTGAGATTTTGATGATGAAATGACTTATGAGTTTTGATGCAGGTGTATTGAAATCATATTTCACAAGACTTGTCTCTAATGAGGGTCATTAGACCTATTTTGGCATTAGTTGCATAGAATTAGACGAGCAGTCTAATGAATGCAAAGAATTAAACGTGCAGTCTAACTCAGTGGAGTTAGACATGCAGTCTAATATATTTGGAATTAGACGTGCAATCTAAATCAGTGGAGTTAGACGTGCAGTCTAATATATGCGGAATTAGACGTGCAGTCTAACTCATTGGAGTTAGACGTGCAGTCTAATATAGGTTGAATTAGACGTGCAGTCTAACTCAGTGGAGTTAGACGTGCAGTCTAATATGTGCGGAATTAGATGTGCAGTCTAATGGATTGTGAAAGTTAGACGTAAGTCTAACTCCTTCAGACAAATCTGAGGTAGAACCGGAATTAGACGTGAAGTCTAACTCAGTGGAGTTAGACGTGTAGTCTAATGGTTAGTGAATGATTAGACGTGTAGTCTAATTAGTGAAAGTTAGACATAAGTCTAACTCCTTCAGACAAGTCTGAGGTAGAACCAAAATTAGATGTAAAGTCTAACTCATTGGAATTAGACGTGCAGTCTAATGGATTGTAACAATTAGATGTGTAGTCTAATTGGTGAAAGTTAGACGTGAGTCTAACTCCTTCAGATTAGTCTGTAGTGATTGTAATTAGACGTAAGTCTAATTCCATTAGACTAGGCGGTCTAATGGACTCTGTTATTAGACGGGAATGTTTAATTTCATTAGACCGGTTATCACAATCTGTCTAACTGAAATACGTCTAATGCCCAGCTTAAGCAGTATGCTTGAAGATAACACCCGCCTACCCACGAACTATAGTTGTACTCCACTCCTGCTCCACTTTTTAGTGAAGATCAGTACAACAACTATATGCAACCAACCAACGAATGCAACGTAAGAGAATTTTCCTCATATTACTTGTTTTGCAGGTACATCTCTGATGGAATATTTGGCGCACTACCAGTGGTGTACGGCCACGATCCTTGTGCTCAGAACCTGTTGTGTACAATGGAGGTTTTCCAATGGAAGAGTATCGCGTATCATTCTATAAGATTTGACTGTTAGTCTCTGTCTACTATTTATCATATCTCAAGGACAACGGACAATTTGCCTTACGAACTGCCAGATTTTACAAAGAGTTAATCTACAAATTTACTTGCCATTCTAGAGAGAGAAATCAAGCATTTTACTGTGAAGTTGCTTTATGACTGTACTGTGTGTGAATCAAGAGAGAGCTAGAATCAAAAACACATTTAGCTAAGTGATATTTTTTATATTGTATATTGAACAGAGTGTCATCTGTTCAATAATGAGTTAAGTGTGTGTAAACTGTATTTGATTCGAATCATATTATAGTGAATCCTTCCAGTGGTTGGAAGAAGGGTGACGTAGGAGAGTTTCTCTGAACATCCATACACAAACTATTGTGTTCTTCATTTCTGTCATCTTTCATCTTGAGGTTCAAACCCAAGTAAACAATTCCGCCTTGAATCTGTTTCAAGTGTTTAAAAGTTTTTGTGTAGAATAGAAAGTGAATTAAATCCCTAACAAGATTTCTTTCAAACCGTTTTTCATAAGCCTTCATCAATAGCAAACCCCCGTCTCTATCGATAAAGCCAATCCTATCATTCTTCTAGATATTTCCTACAGGAAACAAGTAGTGGGAAGAATATTTGCTTACGTGGAATTGATTAATTTGATGTAATTGGATATTGTATTGATCTGCACGGAATAGTAAAGCATGAGTAGCATACAGTTAGTTGATCGTGGGTAGATGGATGCTAGTTTCAAGTAACTGCTTAAGCATGGAATTAGACGTGCTCCAATTTGACTGACAAGTCTAATGAAGTTAGACGCCCCTGTCTAATAGTAGGATCCATTAGACCACCAGGTCTAATCAAATTAGACAACACGTCTAATAACGAATCCCTTTAGACTAATCTGAAGGGGTTAGACTACACGTCTAACTTTCATCTGTTAGACTGCACGTCTAACTACAAGTCCCTTCAGACTAATTTGAAGGAGTTAGACTGCATGTCTAACTTTCATCTTTGAGACTACACATCTAACTTCGTATCTGTTAGACTGCATGTCTAATTACGTATATGTTAGACTGCACATCTAACTACGTCTGTTAGATTGCACGTCTAACTACGCCTCTTAGACTACACGTCTAACTACGCATCCGTTATACTGCACGTCTAACTACGTATCTGTTATACTGCACGTCTAACTACGCTTGTTAGACTACACGTCTAACTACGTATTTGTTAGACTGTACGTCTAACTACGCATCTATTAGACTGCACGTCTAACTACGTCTCTGTTAGACTACACGTCTAACTACGCCTATTAGACTGCACGTCTAATTACGCATCTGTTAGACTACATGTCTAACTGCGTATTTGTTAGACTACACGTCTAACTATGCCTGTTAGACTGCACGTCTAACTACGCATCTGTTTGACTGCACGTCTAACTGCGTATCTGTTAGACTGCACGTCTAACTACGCCTATTAGACTGCACATCTAACTACGTATCTGTTAGACTACACGTCTAACTATCCATCTGTTAGACTTCAAGTCTAACTACATCTCTGTTAGACTGTACGTCTAACTACGTATCTGTTAGACTGCACATCTAACTACGCCTATTAGACTGCATGTATAACTACGTATCCGTTAGACTACACATTTAACTACGTCTGTTGGATTGCACGTCTAACTACGCATTCGTTAGACTGCACGTCTAACTACATCTCTGTTAGACTGCATGTCTAACTGCGTATATATTAGACTGCTCGTCTAACTACGTTTGTTAGACTACACGTCTAACTACGTATCAGTTAGACTACACATATAACTATGCATATGTTAGAGTTGCACGTCTAAGTGCGTATCTGTTAGACTGAACGTCTAACTACATATCTTTTTAGATTACACGTTTAACTTAATGCGTCTAATAGCCAGTAAGTCTAATGAACCTCATTCAAACTTAGTCTAAATTAGCAACTTTTCGATACACCTACACCAAAAACAATTAGACGACTTAGTTTAAGTTTTATACAAACTCATCATCAAAATTTCATTTCTCAAAGTGATTTGACCCTTAGTCAAAATAATTTGACCCAACATGTTCTTTTCTTAATCACTCAAACAGAAAGGTTAGGATTATTTGGACAATCTGAAAAGATTTCGAGACCTAGAAAATGTCTATGTAAATCTAGATTAGTAAATGGTTCGATGAAGTCAAAGCATAGGGTGCTTTGTCCCTCATGGATGAACTGTCCATTCAAGGTTGGTGGAATAACTATGCGTCGTTTGGATAACCTTTCCTTGCGAATTTCATAAAATCCTATACGAATGTATCCTAGACTGTGGTGATCCATGTTATAACATGGTTGTGGGAATGATGTTATGCCAATGGCGTTCGGGCTAAGACCATGCAAGGGAAATATCTCAGTATGCGCATCATTCTATTGGAGGGGAGGTTAAACATACTAAACTCAGGGTGTTTGGATGAGTCTTTACATCTTAAGAGGATTAGACATATCTCAAGCCCGCTTAGTTCAACCTCAGGGGTGTCAATATGGGTGGACCTAATGACTATTGCAGTGTCAGTTTTTTCGTTGACTATGATTACTTGGTCGTTGGCAATAAACCTAAGCTTTTTGTGAATTATAGAGGCTAAAACCTTGGCTTTATACAACCATGGTATTACTAAGATCAAATTATAGGAATGTTACATGTTGATGACACAAAATTCAACTTGAAAGGGTATTCTAGCCACTCAGACTATGCAATTGAGGCAACCCCTTATCTCGCGGAAAGAGTTGTATGATCTTGTATTAGATACAACAATTTTCTCAAGAGTCTGTCAAGGGTAAATGTTGAGAGCGATCCATTGTCTATTAAGACCATCGAAACGGTCTTTGTTAGGATCAGGGACGCCCTTGGAGGACCGGGGTGTTTCCGGTTTCAGGAAGGGTGGCCGCTTACAACACACACAACACTTTGGTGATAGTCCGGTTAGAGACTAAAACTGTTCTCAGCACTGCACAAACTGTCACAGACTCTTGAACCGAGTTCAAGGGCGGAAATGTCTGTTTCAGTTTGAAGCAACGTATGCGACTTTAGATGATGTTTTAGAAGGAGTCGGTTTTATGGATATGAGTGGACCGGTTTAAGGAGTACGATTAATTTGATTTGAGGTTAGACTAAGTAAGTAAGTAATGAAAGCAAAAGAAAGAACACGAGACAAGGATTTTTATGGATGTTCGGAGCAAACTCTCCTACGTCACCCCTTCTTCTCAGGTTATGAGAAGGATCTCCACTAACTTTTATAGTTGCAACAACACTGCCGGTCGAGCCCAACTCGCTACTCGCCGGTTACACCAACTCACACTTTGATGTAATACAATAACTCAACACAACACGATACAGAAAGCTTCTGGTTTTAGACACACCGGTTTGGATCGTAACAGTTTATCTCTCTAACTTATTGCTTTTATGATTCGTTTTTCGTAATCCGAAACTTGCATTAAATGAAGACGTTTCATCTTCCTTTTATAGCTGAGAGGAGCCAACGGTCACTTTTCTTCTCTCTCCTCTAGATTGGTTGATAATTATCACGCCGGTGTAGAGAGGTTGCTTGCACGCTTCACCTTCCTCAACACTTGGCAGTCATGCAGGCAGCTCTGAGTGTAAGATGACATAATCGGTTTTCAGATTTGGACACGTGTTGGACATGCACCTCAGGTTGTCAACTTCAGATCAATAAAGCATCATTTCTTTCCTCGCATGCTTCCGATCGGATCTGATCTTCTTTTATTCCTTCAAGACACTTCTGTTTCGTCATGTTACGTCACTCTTGAAGTTTGAATTTTCCGGTATTGTCTCATGTGTAGTATGATCCGGCTGGTATATAAACTTTTGTCTTTGCTGACCGGTCGCTTGAGAGAGAGTGAAAACCGGTTCCTCTGATCTTTAACTTGATCACTTGGAGCTGATTTCTTTGAAGAGTTTCAGCAACCGGTTTATGATGCCCCAACCGGTTCATACGATTTGATCTGTACCTGCACATGAAAGTTAACAACTTTTTAGTTTGTCTAGCCGGTCCAAAAATTTTTCGATCAATTTCTCCCTTTTTGATTATTTAGAATAAATATTCAAAACTTGTAATATGTGGCCGGTTTGAAATCTAACTTACTTAATTTTTCTATCAATTTCTCCCTTTTTGATTATTTAGAATAAATATTCAAAACTTGTAATATGTGGCCGGTTTGAAAAATATTGTTTAGCGATTTGACTATTTTGTGTTTGAAGAAAATGTTTCAAAAACATGTGTTTGATTTTCCAAAAAGGTATGTGGAAACTAACAGAGAAAAGTATAATAAAATAACCAAGTTCTGAAGCATAGTTAAACATAAATTGTTTCTAAGGAAATAAAGAAAAAGACTAAGGCTTGGATGGTCCCCCCTTTTCAAGATCTTTCTCCAGTTCTTTTTCAAGCCGTCTTCTTTCTTCCTCTTCCCTTGCCTTCCACTCCCTGTCGCGTCTTTCAGCGTCAATCAACATTCCGGCCCATACACTTAAGATGCCGGGAGTCCTTTTGCCAAATCCAAAACTGGCACAAACTGGTTTTGAAGAATGAGGCGGTGGAGCAATAATTGGTCTGAGGCTTGTAGTTGCGGTTGAATTTTCAATTGTCCTCCTCTTGCGCCGGTTGAGTTCGTCGATGTCCTCTTCTTCTTCTTCATCAAGAGGTTGCGCATTCAGCCCGACTGGTTCAATTGTTCTTTGGCTGCTTCGTTCTGCCCGCTTGATTACCTTTGCAACCGCGCTCCGTTTCTTCTTGTTTCTTGTGTTCATTGAATGGGACGGTTGAGCCGGTGGGGGTTCCTGGATACCTGCCTGTTCTTCCTCGTTGCACTTCTGGGCAAGCTCGTAATCTTTGTCCTCAATTTCCTTCTGCACCGTTCCCTTTCTCTTTCTTCATTTTGCAGCCTTTTAGCGGTTTCGGCATCAGACTCGATTTGCTGTTGAGTCTTGCTGACTTGGAGTTTGGACATCTTCCCAATTTGAAAAGCCATTGCCTGCAGCATATCTAACAGTGGAGCGGTTGCGGTTTAAATGGACTCTGCGATTAAGGATTTGACGGAGGTCTACACAGCCTCATCTATCATAGACTTGATAGATGTTTGAACGGTGTTTGCTATTTCGGTTTGTACAGATCCCCGTATAGTGTTTGACAGATTAGCTTCAGCAGTTGCAATCCTCTCATCGGTTGCGGTTTTATAACTTCCAAGACATGAATCAATTGTATCAACCACCGCTTGCTTCATTTGATCGATTTCCGGAGCCTTAGAAGTTTGAGAAGAGTCTTGTTCCAGATTCTCCGCTGTTATAGATGACTCCCCGACCACATAGAATGGCTTACTTTGATGTAGATCGATATTATTGAGTTGGTTTCGGCAGCCTTTTCTCCATTGTGCATCAAGATGATCGAGGCTTTGTGTGAGCTTTTCTCGCACCGCATGGAACCGTTTAGTCATTCTCATTTCGATCGGAGTTAGCGTCGCTCCTTCCGCTTCTTTCAATGCATCCTCCACTTCTTGTAACCGAGCATATTCAAGAATTACTGCAGTTTTGTTGAAGGCAGGTTGGATAAGATTGGTGTGAGCTAACTGGAGGGCCATTTCTTCCAGCTTGATGAGTCTATCCCAATGCTTGTTGCCGCTCAGTCCTGGAGCCATATCGGATATCTTTGTTTCACAACGGAGTTTTACCCACATGAGGTATGGTGCTATCGCATCACTGGCACCCTTGTTCATGTCCCTGAGAAGTTCCTCGAATACTTCATCTTCTTGTTCTGCAGTAAAGGGACCTCGTCCCCGGTTATGACTTCTGGTTGAGGGCCAGTTTGAAGAGTACCTTTTCATGTTACCACTGAATCTTCAACAAGGACTTCTTTTCCTTTGTTGACCTGAACAGATCCTTCAGGTATGAATGCTGAGTCAGATGGCCCATCTTGAGCCGATTGGTTATCTGGAGCTGACTTGTCCCCCGCGAAACCGGATGGTTCCTGTTCTTCAAAATTACCTTCCTGAGCCGGAGGTGTAATGTCTGCGGTTTTGGCCGTTTCTTCGACCGGTTGAACTTCACTCTGATCGGGTATCTCAACCTGATCAACTAATTTGCGACGACTTGACACATCGTCTTCGGTTTCCCTTGCAATGTCTTGGATAACGTCCTCAATGACTTCAGAGGTATTTAAGCCCACGTCAGCTATTACCTCTTCGATTCTTTTGCTTGGAGACTTGGAGGTTTCAGAGTGTATACTAACCTCTGCTTCCTCCTTTGAAGCTGACTCGGTTTTCTGGCTCCCCGAGGGTTCGGTTTGCCTTGGTGAGTTAGATGGAACAGGGGTAGGGTGAACGGTATTGATGGGGATGGGTTGGAAAACGTCTCCGGTTCTTTCTGGTGGATTATCCGAGGAAAGAGTTTTCTCGCAGTCCACCGGTTTGTTGGAACTCTTCCTTGCAGTCGACTTCTTCCTCCCCTTCGGTTCTTGTGCGGCTTCAGTTTCAACCGCCTTTATTTTCGGTTTCTTTTGTTTGGAAACTTCTTCAGCCGGAGCGGAAGAACTGGTCCCTTTGGACGACTTTGTTCTGGAGGATTTCGGTTTAACCGTTTTCTCCGGCCTCTCAATCATTGACTCTGAGTTGAGAATATTATTGAGTGGGAGCGGTTCACCTTCACCAAGTTCCACATTAAGGAACTTAAGAATTTTGACGATCTGCATTGCGAAGGCCTGAACCCGGCCATCCTTCTGAATCACCATTTGGCAAAATTCTTCGAAAATAACGAATCCCCAATCCACCTTGTCACCGCGGACAATGGCCATCAGCATTTTGAGCTTAAGTTTCGTCAGGTTGTCGAAGTTACCTCCTCTTCCCTGAAGTGAGCGGGCGATGACGTTCAGCAACCACCTGAACTCCGGTTTTAGCTTATTCTTCCGGCTGGAGTGAATCACCAGATCCTGATATGAAAACGATATCACCAACCGGATAGCATTTGATTCTGCAGCGGTTAGGTCAGTTTTGAGATCCAGGCCTGTGTTGGGCAAACCGAGGGCTTCAACAAATAGCTCCTCGGTGATCAGAATGTTCTTCCCGTTGACTGTGGCGGAGATCTTCCTCTTTGTGAGCGTCGTCGTCGCTAGAAACTCCATCACCGCCGCCAGATAAATAGTGAATGGACCAGATAGGAATTCCTCTAACCCAGAATCTCTTAGAGATTAAAGAACAACCTTGTTTTTGTCTTCAGCGTGTTCATCAATATCCGCGAAATCAACTTGCAACATCCATTGGAAGGGAGCTTTGCTTAGATCCATGATAGATTTTTGAGAAGAAAAGAAATGAAGAACGATGATGATCGGAGAGTAGAAAGCTTTTGATGATTTGGAAATTTTAGAGAGAGAAAGCACATGTGTCGAATGGGATGGTTAGAACTTATATAGATGACAGTTCCGAACGGTTGGAAGATGAACCGTCGCTTGATGTTTTGGCGCCAATTTTCCCTCCAAAAGTTACTGCAGTAACTTTCGGCGGTAAAAGCGGAGAATCAATGGGCGGTAAATTTTGGGAGGTAAAACCGTGGGCGGTAATTTTTCAAACTTTTCATCTTTGCTTGTGATTCCGGTTTTACTTGAAACATTGTTAACCGGAAGTTTCGTTTAACATGAGGTTTTGTGTTTATTAACTTTTAAAAGCCGGAAGGAAAGATATGAATGAAAACCGGAGACTTTTAAAATTAAACATTTCATAAATGATAAAAGTGAGCATTGAGCGGTTTTGGTCGTACAACAAAATGACCAAATACCGGAAAGAAAAATCGATAACTTAGTTTTCTTTGAACCAGTCCCCCTCCACCATTCTTTCGTACCACTTGTTCACGGTGTTTTCAGGTGTCCGTTCCTCAATCCTTGATATCCATCTTTCCAACATGGATATGGTGATGGTGTTGGATGGTCCGACCGGAACACCAGGTCCAAGGTTGCGGCGCTGAGCCATCAGAAACCGGGTGATTTGAGGGGCGAAACTGGTCCTTCCTCTTGAAGCGGTTATCAGCGTCTTCAGGTTGTTGAAGAGATAGGTTGCCCAGTTGATTGAAGAGTTGCGGATGATGGCTATCATGATGTCGAACGCCTCCCGGTTATAGTTCTGGTTTGGCATTCGGCCCATGATAGACCTTTGAACCAAGTCATGCAAGACTAGGTAGTGAGGAGCAAGTTTCTCTTTCTTCCCAAAGTCCTTGATCGGAGCATTGGAAGAGGAGAAGATCTGGAAAAAGTCTTCCTTAGCCGGCAAGAATGGCGTGGGGAAGTCTGAAAAACCTTCGGTTGGAAGGTGAAAGAAGTTGGCAAATTCTTCTTCGGTAAAACGAAGAAATTGGCCGTCGATGATGGTGCGGATGCTTCCATCATCTAGAATATGACCATTGTTGAAAAACTCACACACCTCCTCCACAAGGATAATGTCTGAGCCTTTGAGAAAACCTTGGAGCCCCGATTCTATGATCGGTTGGAAGACCCATTCATGATATCTGCAGTCTTTTACGTCTTCGAAGTCGACGATGAGGGTGTTTCTAAGTTCAGCAGACATTGTGAGAAGGATTGAAGAGATTTTCTGAACTTTCAAGCTCTAGAGAGAAGGAATGCAGGAAGAGTGTTTTGAGAATGAAGGAACGAGTCCCCTTTTATAGCTTGAAACGGTTGGATGCATTTAATGAAGATATTTGAAAAATCTAGTCGTTTATGTCTGGTCATTAATGACTTTGTGATTTTTCAAGAGAATAAAGACATGTCTTGTCGAATCAAGTCAGGCATGTTCATTGAGAATGAAGATTTCTGTTTCCAAGAGTGATTCGATTTGATTTTGATACGGCACATTAAATGTTTGATCATTTATGATTTTTAGATTTTAGATTAAAAAAGGAAGAGAATATGCTTCATTAATTGAGGTACAAAACCGGTAATACAACAAAATTACCGGTTTTAGAAAAGAAATAAAATAAGACGGAAGGAAAGGACAGGCTAGACGTTAGATGATTCAGCCGCTTGATTTCTTTTGGCCTTGACTGCTTCCCACCGGTCGACCATCTCTTGTACTCTTTCTTTAGTGAGCACATGCCTTGGATGGAGGGTTACGAACGGTCCGGAGTGGATGTCCAGACTGGCACAAAAACCGCTCAGCTGAGGAGCGTAGCCAGTTTTGTTGGAGAGGAGCATCTTCTTCAGGTTGCTGAAGATGATCCAGGACCAGTTAACCGGTGTCCCAACCGTTACAGCAATCATCATCTCGAAAAGCCTTTGGGTGTAATAGTAGCTTTTCTCTCTGCCCAAGATCTCACAGAGAAGCTGGTACTTATGAGAGAGTTGGCTTTTAGCACCCCAGGGTCTAACTGGGATGTCAGATCATGAGAACCGACGACACATTTCTTCCATGGTCACCGGGGAGTAAGTTAATTCGGTTACCCCTTCAGTGGGCAAACCGCAGTATACAGCGAAATCCGTCTCGCTGAATAGAAATTTCTGACCGTAGACTTGTGCAACGATTATGTCTCGATGCTCTTCCTTTGCGGTCTGGAAGAATTCTTCGACTACTAGGTAGTCGAGAATGAATCTATTTTCAAGGAAGCTTCTTAGCCCGCTTCTTTCGACGGCTAAGAACATTTCTTTAACTTCGTGATCTTCATATTGGTAGATTGAGTTAAAATCTGCCAATAGAATCTTCTTTGCTAGAGAGTTGGAGTTCATGTTCTTGAGAGAGAATGTTAATCTCAAGACTGATATTTGTGAATAGTAATCTTGTGAAGATTTGTGAAGGTTTAAGGATGGTTTATATAGCCAGGGTTCGGCTAGATTAATAGGTTTAAGCATGCTTGATGATGTCATCAGTTATTTAATAGGCCTTAACTTGTTGAAGTAACTAATGTCTATTTTCAAGGCAAAATCTAATTATTACCAAGATATTAATGATGACAAATATCTATTGACAAGATGTGAGTCTCCCTCTCTTGATGATGGACACATGTCGTCATCTCGATTGTGGTAGACTATTTTTATTTATTATAGGCTTCATTTTTCAAAATATGCATGAAAACTCAGTTAGTCATTCCATGTTAACCGGAGAAGTTCGTTCCATCAGACCAGAATGTATTTATACTAAGCGGTTTTCCATGACCGGTTTTAGTAGGATGTTTTGTTCCGATTGTGAAGAAATGTTGATTTATGTCAACGTTTGTTCAACTTTGGATTTATTATATCCACTTTAACCTGGTTATTTCAACCGTATAGTAAGTATACATGTGATTTGAAATAATGAAGTAATCGGGCATAACCGGAGACTTCCTCCCGGTTAGCATTTTTGATTTATCAATGGCCTATTTGAATATGGTTTGAGAAGCGAGAGCTTCTCCCTGAACACATATCCCGGTTTTATACATGCATGCATAATCATGATATCAGGTTATTAAGATTAGTAAGTCCTAAAATATTTCGAAAGTGAGAAAACTTAGCTTCCTGTAGCGGTTTCGTAAATATATCCGCTACTTGTTGCTCGGTCGAGACATATTCCAGCCGGATGTGTTTCTCGTGAACGTGCTCCCGGATGAAATGGTGTCTTATATCGATATTCTTTGTTCTTGAGTGCAACACCGGATTGTATGTAATCGCTATAGCACTGGTGTTGTCACAGAAGATTGGAGATTCCTTGGCTTCTATCCCGAAGTCCCTTAGTTGCTGTTGGATCCAGAGAAGTTGTGCACAGCAGCTTCCGGCCGCTATGTACTCTGCCTCTGCGGTTGATGTTGCAACAGATGTTTGTTTCTTGCTGCTCCAAGTGACTAACCGGTCACCTAGGAACTGGCAGGTCCCACTTGTGCTCTTTCTATCAATCTTACATCCTGCGTAATCGGCGTCTGAGTAACTTATAAGATTGAAACTTGAGTCCTTTGTGTACCAAAGTCCCACTTCTTGAGTTCCCTTCAGATATTTTAAAATTCTTTTGGCCGCCGTATAATGAGATTGCTTTGGATTTGCTTGGAATCTTCCGCATACTCCAACCGCAAACAGAATGTCAGGTCGGCTGGCTGTTAGATATAGCAGTGATCCAATCATTCCTCGATATGCTGTGATGTCAACGGCTTGACCATCATCATCTTTGTCCAGTTTTATGGAAGGACTCATTGGCGTAGCCGCTTCGGCGCATGTATCCATTCCAAATTTCTTCAGCAGTTCGGCTGTATACTTCGGTTGGCTTATGAAGGTTCCGGCTTCAATCAGCTTAACCTGAAGTCTTAGAAAGAATCTCAATTCTCCCATCATACTCATTTGAAATCTATCAGTCATCATTTTTGAAAACTTGTCACATAACTTTGGATCGGTTGATCCGAATATGATATCATCAACATAAATCTGAACAAGTAATATTTGTTCCTTTCTTTCAAATTTGAAAAGTGTTTTGTCTACCGAACCTATTGTGAATTTGTGATCATATAAAAATTGTGTCAATGTATCATACCAAGCTCTTGGAGCCTGTTTCAAACCGTAAAGGGCTTTGTTCAGCCGGTAGACATGATTTTCGTGTTCTGGATTTTTGAAACTTGGAGGTTGATTAACATATACCTCTTCATTTACTTTACCGTTTAGAAAAGCACTCTTAACATCCATTTGAAAAACTTTGAAATTTTTAAAAGATGCGTATGCTAGAAATATTCTAATGGCCTCAAGTCTAGCTACAGGGGAAAAGGATTCTTCAAAATCAACGCCTTCTTCCTGTTTATAGCCTTGAGCCACTAACCGAGCTTTGTTCCTCGTAACTAAACCGTCTTCATTGAGTTTATTTCTGAATACCGATCGTGTTCCTATAACCGATTTGTTTTTCGGTCCAGGGACTAGGTACCAGACTTTATTTCTCTCAAACTCGTTTAGTTCCTCTTGCATTGCTAGGATCCAATCGGGATCTGACAATGCTTCATCCACCTTTTTCGGCTCAATTTGTGATATGAAAGCTGAGTTTTTATAGTGATCCAAATTTTGTTGCCTAGTTCGGACGGGTGAGGATATGTTACCTATTACTAGTTCAAGAGGATGATTTTTGTTCCTTTTGAGGTTAATCCGAGACGTGTCTATCAAGCTTTCGGTTGGCTGATCAAGGTTAGACTGATCGGTAGGTTGAACAGAGTCAGACCGACCGATTTCTTCAGTAGAAACTGAAGCGTCAACTTTTTGCGGTAAGGCAGCTTGATCAGGCTGAGTTTCAGCATCAACCGCTTGGTCCTTGACAAAACGTCTAAAAACCGGAACCTCGTCTTCATCATCAGAATAAATATTGAAATTTTTCATTCTGTTGTGAAGATCGAAGGGTAATGCAGTGTTTCGTTCAACCGATTCATCGAAAACAACGTGTGCGGTTTCTTCAACTGTTAAAGTCCTAGTATTTTATATTCTGTAGGCTTTACTCACAGCTGAATATCCCAACATTATTCCCTCATCGGATTTAGCATCAAAAGCGGTCAAGTAATTCTTGTCGTTATTGTGAACAAAACATTTGCTACCAAAAATTCGAAAATACCGTACGCTTGGAATTTGATCAAAGTAAATTTCAAAAGGGGTTTTAGAAAATCGTTTAGTTACTAAAGATCGGTTTTGTGTAAAGCATGCGGTATTGATAGCTTCAGCCCAAAACTTTTGAGCAATACCCGAATCAGCTATCATTGACCTTGCGGCTTCCTTGAGAGTTCGGTTTCTTCTCTCAGCCAGGCCATTTTGTTGAGGAGTTCTGGCACTAGACAACTCGTGTCTAATACCGGAGTCATCAAGAAAAGTAGTTAAGTTACTGTTTATAAATTCAGTTCCTCTATCACTTCTGATTTTGTTCACTCGAATAGATTTTTCATTTTGTATTCTCAAAATCAGTTTAATCAGGTTTGGAGTTGCTTGATTTTTAGAAGCTAGAAAAGTAACCCAAGTAAATTTAGAGTAATCATCAATAACTACCATAGTATAATGCATGCCTCCTAAACTAGTTACTTTAACCGGACCAAACATATCCATATGCAAAAGTTCTAAGCATCGTTCAGATTGATAGTTTCCTTTACTTTTAAAAGATGATTTTACTTGTTTGCCCATTTGACATGCAGCACATACTTTATCTTTTGAGAGTTTAATGTTTGGAAAACCGTGAACTAGTTCCTTGGAATATATGAAGTTGATCCTTTTGAAATTCAAGTGATTTAACCGTTTATGCCAAAGCCAGTTTGGATCATTTCCGGCTATCATACACACAGGTTTTTCAGAATCAGTTTTCCAATTAACTTTGTAAATATTTCCCATTCGGTTACCGGTTAAAAGAATGTCATTATCCTGATTTTTGACTAAACATGAGTTCTTATGAAATTCAACTTTGTAACCCACATCACACATTTGACTTATACTTAACAGGTTAAAACGCAGTTCTTCTACCAGCAATACATTACTTATGGATAAATTACCATGGACAATCTTACCCTTGCCCACGGTTTACCTTTCGAGTTGTCCCCGAATGTGATGATTGCTCCGGTTTCGTACTTGATGTCAGTTAGTAGCTCTTTGTTTCCGGTCATATGCCTTGAATATCCACTGTCCAGGTACCATTCTGAATTCTTTAGCCGGTTACTCCTCCTAACCTGCAACAAACAATTATTTACACCTTTTTGGTACCCACATTTAGTTGGGTCCATGGTTGATTAGTCCCTTTGGGATCCAGACTTGAATAAGTCAGATCACTTTCCCGGTATCTGTTTTTATAATATTTGGCTTAACTTCTTGGCTGTTGCTCAAGAATGCCTTATGTTGTGATGAGTTTCTTTGATGTCGAGTTTTATTTGGTTTATTTGATTTCCGGTTGGCTTTCTTTTTCTTAGGATGAAGCCATTTTTCTGATTCAGTTGGACTTACATACTTAAGTGTTTCTTCCGGTTTTAAGTCTTTTTCGGTTTTTGAACTCTTGACAAATCTTATGAATGGAAGGTTGTCTTTCGTGAGTTTCATCCCGTTAGGTTGTTTTGATTCGTTTTGTTTATTTGATTCGTAACCGATACCATACCTACACTTAGGGTGTCTTTTATAGTTACACATTTGTTTTACCGCTTGACGTGATCTCTCCCACGCAGCCGTGACGTACATTGCTCGTTCATCGGTTTCAGTTACCGGTTGAACTGTCTTCTCATTATCGGAGAATAGTTCATCCGGTTCATACATTTCGGTTTCACAGATTTTATCATATACATTATTTGATTGTTCGGTTTTAGATTCTACCGGAGTCGGTATATACGCAGATATGTTTCTGAACTCAACAACCATTTCGTTGAGTGCAGAAACCAAATCTTCTTTGGTAAACTCGTCAGAAGAGAAATCAAATACCTCTCCGTCGTTTGCCATGAAGCAGGTCACTTTCTCTTCACCGTCTTCATTATCGGAGTATGCCCACTCGCTTCCACCGTCGGATGCAATGAGCGCCTTCTGAATCTCCTTTCCTTCGTCTGCATGCTGATCATCGTTTCTTCGGTAGTCGTTTCGTTGGTTGTCGTTTCTCCGGTAGTTATTTCCCTGGTAGTTGTTTCCCTGGTACCGGTTGCCTTGATAGTTGTTCCCCTGATAGTTGTTTCCCTGATAGTTTCCTTCCGGTTTTCTATCGTCTCTCCTTGGTTTTCTACATTCTGACCTGAAATGTCCAAAACCGTCACAGTTATAGCATCTTTTGTTTGATTTATCTACATAGTTATAATTAAAATCATTGTTAGATGGTGGCTAGCTCTTCTTCATGAATTTCCCGAATTTTTGAACTAGCATTGCCATCACATCTTCAGTGATCTGATCGGTGCTTTTGACTGGAGCCGGAACGGTTGATACTTGGACCGCCGGTTCCACCGATGTAACCAAAGCTCTGGTTGCGGTTGATGTGGATGCTTCGTCTTCGATCCGAGACTTGATCTCGAACTCGTAGGCTTTTAGATCCTCGAACACATCATGCAACTTCATCTGCCCGAGGGTGCTTGATTCCCTCATCACCATGGTCTTGATATCCCAAGTGCTTGGCAGAGATCTTAGGGCTTTGATGATTACTTCTCGGTTGTCATACTTCTTTCCGAATGTTTGAATCTCGTTGACTACACTAGTGAACCGGTTGCTGAATTCCTTCATGTTTTCCCCCGGTTTCATCCTGATGTTTTCATATTTTTATGTAGCCACGAAAATTTTGTTCTCCTTAGTTCTTTCGTTTCCCTCATGGATCTGAATGATCGTTTCCCAGGCTTCCTTTGCACTATCACAGTCTGATATTTTATTCAAGGTGTTATCATCTATAGCCTTGTAGATGTGCCTCATGCAATGGTTGTCCAGGTTACTCCGTCTTTGATCTTCATTTGTCCATTGGTCTGCCTCCTTGTTGATCTTGATAGGTCCCTCTTTCAGGACTCGGCTCATCTCATCATCTAACGTAATCAGATGTAGATACATCTGTTTCTTCCAACTGCTAAACGCTTCGCTGTTTAGCATTGGCGGCTTGTCGCTGTGGGTCATGCTTCCCATCTTCTTCGGTTGCTTGAGTGCTAAGAACCTCGCTCTGATACCACTTGTTAGGATCGGGGACGCCCTTGGAGGACCGGGGTGTTTTCGGTTTCAGGAAGGGTGGCCGCTTACAACACACACAACACTTTGGTGATAGTCTGGTTAGAGACTAAAACCGTTCTCAGCACTGCACAAACTATCACAGACTCTTGAACCGGGTTCAAATGCGGAAATGTCTGTTTCAGTTTGAAGCAACGTATGCGACTTTAGATGATGTTTTAGAAGGAGTCGGTTTTATGGATATGAGTGGACCGGTTTAAGGAGTACGATTAATTTGGTTTGAGGTTATACTAAGTAAGTAAGTAATGAAAGCAAAAGAAAGAACACGAGACAAGGATTTTTATGGATGTTCGGAGCAAACTCTCCTACGTCACCCCTTCTTCTCAGGTTATGAGAAGGATCTCCACTAACTTTTATAGTTGCAACAACACTGCCGGTCGAGCCCAACTCGCTACTCGCCGGTTACACCAACTCACACTTTGATGTAATACAATAACTCAACACAACACGATACAAAAAGCTTCCGGTTTTAGACACACCGGTTTGGATCGTAACAGTTTATCTCTCTAACTTATTGCTTTTATGATTCGTTTTTCGTAATCCGTAACTTGCATTAAATGAAGACGTTTCATCTTCCTTTTATAGCTGAGAGGAGCCAACGGTCACTTTTCTTCTCTCTCCTCTGGATTGGTTGATCATTATCACGCTTCACCTTCCTCAACACTTGGCAGTCATGCAGGTAGCTCTGAGTGTAAGATGACATAATCGGTTTTCAGATTTGGACACGTGTTGGACATGCACCTCAGGTTGTCAACTTCAGATCAATAAAGCATCATTGCTTTCCTCGCATGCTTCCGATCGGATCTGATCTTCTTTTATTCCTTCAAGACACTTCTGTTTCGTCATGTTACGTCACTCTTGAAGTTTGAATTTTCTGGTTTTGTCTCTTGTGCAGTATGATCCGGCTGATATATAAACTTTTGTCTTTGCTGACCGGTCGCTTGAGTGAGTGAAAACCGGTTCCTCTGATCTTTAACTTGATCACTTGGAGCTGATTTCTTTGAAGGGTTTCAGCAACCGGTTTATGATGCCCCAACCGGTTCATACGATTTGATCTGTACCTGCACATGAAAGTTAACAACTGTTTAGTTTGTCTAGCCGGTTCCAAAAATTAAGTTACTTAATTTTTCTATTAGTCTTTCCCTCCATTTGCATAGAAATGTAGATGTCTTTATGATGGTTTGATTCGACTGTTGCATACTAGAAAATATGATCCCTACTAATTCTCTAAGGGTGGTGTTGATAGGGACATTGTCATTGCTTAAATCATTGAGGACTATTTCCTTGTGCTCGATAGAGTATATAAGGATTTATTAGATAGAAATATAGGCATTTGTCATTTTCAGTTGACTCAAGAGACTATCTCCTAGGTTAAGAGCTCTAGGCTCGTTTACACTTATTGTCCCTACAAGCGATTGAGATGTGGATGTCACATTGGGCGGTATGGTTTTATAAAACTGGGTTGAAAATCCGTTCCACCACATGTTGTCATGATATCTATCGGGGCATAGATGTGGGCAGTCATTTTTTACTTCCACCATTCAGAAGTTTTATAATAGCAGATTTTGGATTTCTTTTTGGTCCAAGGATTAATCATGTTGATTTCTGATTCAACGTCATGGATCATGTTTACTAACGCGTCGTCGTCAAAGGATACTATTTCAGTCGTGATGTTGACTTGATGATTTGGTAGAAGATTCTTTGCTTTTTTTGGCTTGGCAAACACATTCTGATCAATAAAGTCCTGGAATAGATGTATGAGGGCACTACAAAATGTCGATAGCGTGACCCTTTACTTGGTGGTAGTCACACAAAACGTTCTCAAACTTTTCCAAGAATGGTATGTCTATTCTTGGAGAGAGGGGTTTGATATGATTCTTTTTTTGGAGAATCTTCATCACTTGACTCTAAGGAATTCCTAGGTCGTCAAAGACTCGAGGAGATCTAGGTTCCTTTGGAGGTGTGATTTTGGTAGGGATAGTTGTGCCTACTTTAGGCTATGGAAGCTTACTTGGGCTCATATTTTGAGGTGATTGCTCCTGCCAAGTAGTGGTTACATAGTATACTTATGTCTTTTCCTTTCTAGGGAAACGGCTTAGAGGTGATATTTGACTGATTTCCCTCTCTCCCTTCTTTCTCGATGGTGTCGTTGAGATTATTGCCAATTTTCAGCAATTTCTTCATATTTTGGAAGGGTTTGACGGCGAATCCAACATAATATCGCACGTTAACGCTTTCCAAGATCATATCGATATGTCGTTGTTTGCTTAGGAGGGAATCGATTTCCTCAGCGACAGCTTTCAATTTTTCGATAAACAAGGAGAATTTCTCATCTCATTTTCTCATTATTTGATGTTCTTCAACCTCTTTTTTGGTCGTTCGAGGTTGAGATGCGTTAAGAAGCATTTTATAAACTCTACGGCTAGTTCCTCTATACGTTGAGAGCAGTGTCATCGAGGTATTAGGAAATTAAGTGGAGAACAATTGGTTCTCCAAGTCGCAATGGTGTTATTGAAAGAGTGTACATTTTTAAAAAGACTTATGGGTCGCTTTTTTCGATGTACTTGGATATGGCTGAAAGCTTGACGCCGAAAGGAATAACTACTCGTTCGACAGCTTTCATATCATCTTTTTGGTCATAGTGTTCTTTAGTACTTTTTCCTTTAGTCATCTTGTTTAGATAGGCTTGCATCTGTACCTGCATGGCTTGAACTTGAGCCATCTTTCGTTCATATTCCGTTAGGAGTGATTGATTAGTCGCTGTAATTTGTTTTTCTTGTGATCTTAGTGGGTTGATTACCTCCTCATGGTGCGCCCGTGTGGTTAGGTCGATATCCTCTTCGGAGTCTTCATAGAGAGATACTTCCTCTTGAACGTGTTGACTAGTAGGACGGGGTTAATGAGGGTGACCATAACTGGAATAGACTGGTTAGGAAATTGAGAGGAAGAGGCATATTTTGGGATGTAGACGGGATTTGTTGATTAGTTAAAGAAGTTGTGATCAATGCGAGTTGTTCTATTACATGTTGCAAAACTGTCTTCATTTCCCTGAATTTAATCGAAGAGACCATTTCAGGTATTGGGGGTTCTTCGGCAATTTGGTGGCGTATAAAACGTCCGGTTTTGGGTCTCTTTTCTAGGGGTCATGTCGACTGTCGTAGTCGTGGACTATTACGAAGAGAAAGATGTAAGGGTTTGCTGTTGTAACAAAGTACAATGCAATGCATAATCTTATTATATGAATCTTAGAGAGTGAATATCTCCTTTATGATTCGTAAAGAAAATATAGAGTTATTATATAAACATACTCATTAAGTTTGTTACAAATAGAGATCTCTTGTTGATATTTTATAGAGAGAGTCTAAAAGAGAAAAAGCACGGGCATTAGGTCTAACCATAGCCTATTCTCACACTGGAAACATCCTCCTCTTCACTTTCCTAGATCTGCTCATATTCTTGGAGAACGACATTTAGTACTTCCTTCGCGTTTTTAGGATATTCATTTGAAAGACGTTCCATTTCTCTAGATATCCCACATAGGTCTTGTGGTCGATTGACCTGTCTATAGAGAAAGAAACCTCTATAAAACTATAGTTGAATTGCTTGAATAGGCTATGTGTGTAATAACAAGTAACCCACTTCAAGCCCAGAACCATAATCATGGATTTATCATCCATCATGAATGTCATTTTCTTGATGGGATACCCTGGGAGTATTTTTCTGATTTTATCATTACTCTATAAAAGAGGTCCATGCGAAGATTCATTCATTGTTCAATATTGAAGAGAAGGGGACATGGTGTTTTCAAGACATACTAACGGTAAACGTTTAAGATGGTAGAGCATCCAGGTTTAGAGAATTAAAGGTGAGCTTCTTTTGCTCATAGTAAAAGTTATGAGTTGTTTAAACCCACCAGCGTTTCAGCCAGAATGATACTTGAGGGGTCTTTGTTTCCCCTACGCGTGTGGTATGCTATCTCTAGGATTTTTAAGGAGGGTTTACCATTTACTGGTGTTACGAAAAAATAAGCTAATAAGATTGTCATTGTTATCATGGATGATCCTAAAGTCAAAGGAATTTCTCCATTCCTTACTTCAATGTTGGTCCATGATTGGAAGTCGATATATGTCTTTGCGAGGATATTATCAGATGTTACTTTAGAGTATCCGTATTCCTCTTGCAAGAGATTTCTTAGGGACATTGATTATACAAATGGTTTCAGATGTATAACATTCGTGTTGTCCATCATTAGGATAGCTCAGAATTCTTCCATGATTGGGCACATGTGCCTTTCTCCCATGAAGTAGGCCCATTTTACGGGGTTCCACCTTCTTTGCATTTCCATCATGAAAATGAAGTTTATTTCGAAGTTTATGAACCTCATGATGGGAATGAGTCCATAGGATCGATAGTTCCCCTCATTTTCATGGAAAGCATTAATACATGGATCTAGCGTGGTATCCATCAACATGGACATCGTTCGTGATTAGAAATTCAAAACATTTACAAAAATGCATTTGTTTTGAAAATAAGGAAACATGTTTGAGAAGTTCATTTACATTAACATGCATAAACATAATACATATATAGTAATCACGTAAGGGTTGAAGTGACAAGGTTTTGGTTGTCTAGGCACGATAAACCACCGACTTGATGATAGTAACCAGGTTTTTTGTTCTAAGGGGAATCATAAGAAATTATCATTTGTCGATAGTGGAGGGGTAAAATTGTCACCATAAACTAGGGAATATCAACTCAGTTGGGAATTTCTTCCATCTTCACAATGCATACGTCCTATCAGACGGCTCATAGACAAAGGGTGGGTCGATCTCATGTATTCTAGTTTTTTCTTTCACAATATCACTTGTTTTGTAATAAGTTTTCATTCCTCATTTACAATCTTTTCACATATATATAGAAGTATCCATTCCAGTCGTGTACTTCTTTACAACCACGATGAGGATGATGTACCATTTTCATGTAAAGGTATTTAATAGACTAAAACATATGCATCTCTTAGGTGTTGTAACTTTCAAGACAAGCCTATTAAGTTAAAAATGTGATACAAATGTTTCAAAAGCCAAGTTTATATTTTTGAGTTAAACATTTATTCCTCAACAGAGTCTCTAGAAAGTTAAAACCCCTGGAAAACCCCTTTGGTTCCGTGGAAGCTTAATGTTGGAGAAATTCCAACATCGGTTTAAGTGTTAGGAATCTTCTTTTAAAATAAAACATTATTTTTAAAAGATTTTAAATGATTCCTGACAACTTTTGAAATTAATTAAAAATAATTAATTTGGGGTTCAATTTAAATAATCCGGGGATTTGCGATAATCAAATTACAAATTAATTTTTTAGAAATCCATTGTTTAATTTAATTAGAAATAATTAATTTAAAATATAACTTGGGCTTTAAGAGTTAAGTCAAGAGGGGAAGCATGCATTAACCCAACAATTCCTTTCACTGCTCCTACAACTTCGGTAGGTTTCGGATCCTCTACAGGTTCCATGATCATAATCCCTCTGACTTTTCTCATCTGGGCAAAAGAGGAAAAATGTTTTGAGGCAGCACCTGTTGAGGAACCCTCCACAACATTTGTAACGTCTTCCATTTCCACATCAATAGCATCCGAAAGGGCAACACCTCTTACTGAGTGGAAGGGTCAAGAGTAGATTTTGGATCGATGGCTACCGTGACCACCTTATCAACAACAATTAAAGCCTCCTACTGGATAACATGAGTAATATCAAGCTGGACGGCTGCATTATTCTCTATGTGATCGGCTGGAAGAACATCCAACCGATCAGTAATAACATCGTCGATTATAACAGTTGGAATATCGGCTATAACTTTTTGAACCTTTAAAACCTTTGGCTCAAACGGAGTAGCCATAGGCGTTGTAGCTTGAGCTTATGCTAACTCTACTAAAAGGACCCTCTAGCGACAGAGATGATGCAGCAAACAACGGTGGAGTAGAGATATTACCTCAAACCGAGCCTACTTTCGGGATTAGTTGATTTCGCCCGCTTCTCTAGTTTTGTCTTTACCGGTTGAGCTCGCAGCTGATTCAACTCCAAAAGATTTGAGCATTTTTGCAGATGTAGAATGGCTAGAAGAGTTAATGCGTTTAGAATCACCTAAAGATTTACCACCGGCCGATTATTGTCCGGAGGCCTCAGAGTTGGACTCCTTGCCTTTCTTAGTCCTGGTGATATATCTTACAACCGTGATAGAAGAGATGACTTTATTGGGATTAATAGGGGTACCTGAACTGATGGGCACTCCCATATGCTTTAATATCCGACCAATCTGGACTGAAAAGCCTAGACTTTGTTTGGTGTATGGAGACACAATTTCACAAAGAATGTTGAACAAGACAGCCCCCCCGTTCACGGTTACTTACCTTGTTATGGAAACCATCATTTCGAACTTAAATTAAGTTATGGAGTCATAGTCTCGTCCCCTCCATTGGAGTGATTTAGAAGTAATGTCGCATAAAATGCAATATTCACACTTTAGATGTTTTTTCTTCCCGCTACAGCTGACGGGATGTCAAGATCGGAAAAGAATGTTTGCATTTCGAGTAGAATATTAGAAGGGATCTCCTTAAAGAAATGTAGACCCTTCGTAGGAAGCCCTAAAATATCAGCGAACGCAGCTTCTTTAATAATAATATATTTTTCATTCTCCTTAACCGAGATGGATTCTCCAATGATTATTGCCGAGTCAAAGAAAGCCCGCACTTCCTCGTCATAGCTAATAAATGGACCTCCGAGTAACTTCTTAAGGCCGAAAGCCTCAAGAGATCGAAAAACTGCCTCCATCTTCGATATCCCAGCATTGTAGATGGATTCAAAATCTACCTTTGAAGTTGTCATCAAATGTGATTCTTGAACCATATTCGTTTACTACGTTTGTTAGAAGCTTGTTATTTCTGGTCATATGCCTTGGGAATTCACTGTTCAAGTACCATTCTCTAACCTGTGAATAAAAGTATTTACAACCTTTGGTACCCACATTTAATTGGATCCATGGTTAACTAGTCCTTTGGGAATCCATACTTATGTTACTTTGATGGATCTCCCAGTGTTTGTCTTAATAATTTTAATTGAATTTGGCTTGACATCTCTGTGTCTGCCTTTAGATGAGTCAAGGTTTTGACGATGAGTATTGATTAGACCTTCTCGACCGCTTCTCATGTTTACGTCTAGCCGACCGACTGCCTTTCCTTCTCTCAGGATTAAGCCACTGTGACTTGTCAGTTGACTCCACATAATTTAATTCCTTTTTAGTTATTGACTCATTTCCATCGTGATTCTCTTGAGTTTTAGTTGACGTATCATTGACAAAAATTATAGAGGGAAGTTTGCCTTTCGTGGGTTTCAACTTTTTGCATGACTTGTCTGGGTTGATGTTGTCATAGGCTAGACCAAATTGAATTTGAATGGCCTTAGTTGAATCGTCATCTGATTGACCGCATCCGCAGACTTCTTTCATGCAACAATCACATAGTTGGCTCTTTCGTTTTCTTTGGTCAACAATTGAATTGTCTCCTTGAGCTTCTCAATCTCAGAGGATAGTTCATTTGTTTACCATTAATGTTGTTTGGTTGAGTTGAAATGAGGATAGACAATTTCTTGTACTCAATGACCATGTCATTAAGTGCAGTAATCAAGTCCTCTCGAGTGAACTATTTAGAGGCAAAGTCAAATACTTCTTCGTTGTTAGCGTTAAAGAACTTGATTTCTTCAACATCACTATCACTTGAGGAACTGGAATCCGATTCACTTTAGTCCCATTTGCTTCTTCTTTCCTTTGCCAACATTTCTTTCTGATCATTTTTATGCTTGGATGATTTATGATCCTCCGTATATTTCTGATCAACTGGCTTCTTATCATCTCTCCTTGGCTTCCGACATTCCGACTTGTAGTGACCAAAGGTGTCACAGTTAATGCAATGCATGTTTGCCTTGTAATCATTAGAGTTATTATTGTTATTGAAAGATGGGTTGGGTTCACTAGTGGAAAATGTATATTCACCAAGGAAATTAACCGAGAGTGAATAAAGCTCTCGGAAATAAATATTTCACGGAGAGTAGTAATTCGCTCTCGCTGAAATTTATTATAATCACAGAGATCAGTTCGTCGCTCTCGCAGATAAGTCATAATTCTGAGGGCAACATTGTAACATGTAACATAGAAACTCATGTTGATCACAACTTCTTTAACTAATTATCAAATTCCGTCTACATCCCAAAACATAAATTCTTCTCCTCAATTTTATAACTAGACAATCCCGGTTATGTTCACCCCCATTATATCTTGTCCTACTAGTCAGCAAGCTCAAGAAGAAGACTCTCTCTATGAAAACTCCGAAGAGGATATCAACCTAACTACACGAGTACAAAAGAAGGAGGTAATTAACCCCTTGAGACCACAAGAAAAACAAATTTTATAGGTTGATCAACCACCGCTAATGGAATATGAATGCCAAATGGCTCAAGATTAAATCATGCAAGTAAAGATGCAGCCCAACTAAAAATGTTAGCTAATGGTAAAAACACTGAAGAACATCATGACTAGAAAGACGCTTTGAAAGCTATCGAACGAGCAATTATTCCGGAAGGCGTCTAGCTTCAAGCCCTATCCAAGTACATAGGAAAAAATGACTCGTCGATCTTTTTCAAAATGAACGCCTCTACAAGAACCCTATTACGAATTGGAGAACCAATTGTTCTCCACCTATTTCCTAAGAACCTCGATGACGCTGCTTTATGTTGGTATCAACAACAAAAGATTGTCGATTATAGAGCAAAGAAGAACTGATTGCAGCATTCATAAAACTCTTCACAATAAATCTCAATCTCGAACGACCAGAAAAGATGTTGAAGAATATAAAAGCAATGAGAAAATGATAATTTTTCCGTATTTATCGAGAGACGGAAAGCTATCGTCGAGGAAATCGATTCCCTCCCGAGCGAACATCGATAAATCGATATGATTCTGAAAAATATTAACGAATGATATTCTATAGGATTCACTATCAAAACCATCTAAACTATGAATAAATTGCTAAAGAATGGAAATAGCCTTGATGACTATATCGACAAAGTAGAGAATAAGGGAAAAGAAGTCAAGATACCACACCCCAAGTCGTTTCCCGTGAAAGAAAAAGGTACACTAGGTAATCAATGCCTGATGGGAGCAATCACTTCAAAAGGAAAGCCCAAGAAAGACTCCACAAGGTATGTACAATCACTACTACCATTGTCACACCTCCAAAGACATGGAAACCTCATAGAGTCTTTGATGACCTAAAAATTCTTTTTAGTCGAGTGGTGAAGATTCTCGAAGAAAAGATTCTCTTGGAAAATGTCGATATCTTTCATGCTACTACAAAGTCGTTAACGAAAACATACCCCAAAATGTTGATGACGGATGAAACTAAATATATAATATGAGAGAATACTAGATGCTATTGGAATAATAAATTTGAATAATATTAAGATGAATATGAATAAAGTATTTATTATTTTATAATTTATAGCATATATCATTATAAGATGAATATTCATAAGTTTAACTAAAGAGAAGTGTAACAACTTATCTCTTATAATAATCATAGTTTTGGGGATCTTTAAGAAATAACTAAAAATTAACAATCCCATCAATTTGTAAGAACAAGTTCTACTACCTCCATCACTCAACAATTCATAAAGTTTACCTAAACTATTATAGTTTTTTTTTAAACATCCATAAGCTATTATAATAAATACTACTATTGCTCACAACAAGGAAATATAAAGGAGAAAGACAGATTCATCTACTGTTAATTATCCAATTATTTTATGACCTAGGTCTAGTATGTTCCAGTCCTGGACAAACCTAAAAAATAGTTTGCACGCCTTTTCACAGGAAAGGTCCGAGAAGAATATGTTTTTCTCCTCTTTTAGCCAAGTCGCAAATTCATATTTTCTTAAGAAGTAGTCATGCTGGATATTTCCTTAAACTCCGGTTCATAATAAATAAAAATATAGAGTGTTCAACACCCAAAAAAAAAATAAACAAAAAAATAATTCAAACATATAGTTTTGTGTGTGTTTATGTTCTTTCTAACATCATCAACAACATATTGTTGTTTATTTGATATGATTATAGAAAAACTTATGTTATTGAATATAAATTAAAAAAATTAACAATTGATTAGAACAAAATAATAAAAAAATAATCTGAGTATCGATAGATAGATTGATTTTTCTCTGTAATTCCGGCAGTTCTCCCGTTGTCCTTGAGGATCTTTAAATAGGAGCAGGTATCAATGGTCGAATCTTCATAATGACATGTGGAGACCTTCCATTGGAACGCCTCCATAGTACACAACAGAATTTGAGCACTAAGATCGTGGCCGTACCAATCTTGTAGTGCGCCAAATATTCTTTATAGATATTCCTGCAAAAATAAGTAGTGGGAAGAATATTTGCTTACATGGCATTAATCAATTGGTTGTAACTGGTTGTCGTACTGATCTTCACAAGAAAGTGGAGCAGGAGTAACGTACAACTAGTTGATCATGGGTAGACGAGTTCTAGCTTCAAGCAACTACTTAAGCCTAGCATTACACAAATTTCAATTAGAAGACCTCGTCTAATGAAATTAGACGCCCCCATCTAATAGTATCATCCATTAGACCACCTGGTCTAAAGGGATTAGACTTCACGTCTAATTACAATTCACTTCAGACTAATCTGAAGGAGTTAGACTGCACGTCTAACTTTCGTAATTAGCCTGCACATCTAACTATACATCAGTTAGACTACACGTCTAACTTTCATTAGTTAGACTTCACTTCTAACTATACATCCCTTCAGACTAATCTGAAGGAGTTAGACTGCACGTCTAACTCTCACCAGTTAGACTGCACGTTTAACACCGCTTAGTTAGACTACACGTCTAACCTCGCTAGTTAGACTATACGTCTAACTTAGCTAGTTAGACTGCACATCTAACTCTCACCAGTTAGACTGCACGTGTAACACTGCTTAGTTAGACTGCACATCTAACTATACATCCCTTCAGACTAATCTGAAGGAGTTAGACTGCACGTCTAACTCTCACCAGTTAGACTGCACGTTTAACACCGCTAATTTAGACTACACGTCTAACCTCGCTAGTTAGACTACATGTCTAACTTCTTTAGTTAGACTACACGTCTAACTTCTTTAGTTAGACTGCACGTCTAACTCTCACCAGTTAGACTACATGTCTAACACCGCTTAGTTAGACTACACGTCTAACCTCGCTAGTTAGACTGCACGTCTAACTTTCATTAGTTAGACTGTACGTCTAACACCGCTTAGTTAGACTACACGTCTAACTTTCACTAGTTAGATTACATGTCTAACACCGCTTAGTTAGACTACACGTCTAAGTTCGCTAGTTAGAAAGCATGTTTAACCCTGTGCATCTAATGCCAAGTCGGTCTAATGAATCTCATTAATATTATAAAATATTAACATTTAAAAAAATACAATATTATAATTTAAGCAATTAAAAACTCAAATAATTATATTTTTATTTTTTTGGAATCTCAAATAACTCATTATAGGACAAGCTAATGTTGAAAAATAAATGGTTTAGCTTCCATCACCGCCTCCATATCCTCTTTTGTAAAATTAACTTAGAGATGTATCTTTCAAATTCAAATCTAGAATAATAATGAACGAGAGTTGTATCATATTAATAAGTTCAACTATATTAAGTGACTGAAGTGTTTGAGTTGGATCCCTACTAAAAAAAATTGAAATTAGATTAAGACTTAGATTCCTAAAATTGAAAAAAAAAAATTAAAACTTATCCTTTTTCTTTTTTACAACTTTTGAGATCTATTAAGATTGCACCTTATTATACTTCATTTATGGTTCCTCCCTATTAATGACCTGAACACCTCAAAATGCTATAAATTAAAGAGGTCATGTTACATCTCTCAAGATAGAAGTAAACAAGTAGTTATTAATAACAAACAAATTAAGTATGGGAAAAGAGTTGTCCTTGTTGTTGGGTGTCTTCTTGATTCTCCAACTATGTTTTGCTTGTAGCTATTTTCAATCTCCAATCTCTTTCTGGTTCTTTTTTTGTATTTTTTGACATGTTAAGATTAATTATAGTTTGAAATTTCTTTGTAGGGGAACATGATTATGATTATCCTTTCAAATGGGTAAAAAACAAAAATTTCAAAAGGATGTGTGTTTCCAGTACTCAAAACCGATGCATTGAATCTTGTAGGATTAATGTTAGAGCAATCGATG
This sequence comes from Impatiens glandulifera, assembly GCF_907164915.1. NCBI lineage: Eukaryota > Viridiplantae > Streptophyta > Magnoliopsida > Ericales > Balsaminaceae > Impatiens > Impatiens glandulifera. Next base: position 15,715,902 of record NC_061866.1, on the reverse strand, counting down.
GAAAATGTCGATATCTTGCATGCTACTGCAAATTTTCTTTCATGCCACCGCCAAGTCGTTAACGAAAACATACCCCAAACTGTTGGTGACAGAGGAAACTAAATATATAATAAGAGAGAATGTTAGCCTCTATGTTATTGGGATAATAAATTTGAATAAAGTTAAGATGAATATGAATAAAGTATTGTATTATTTCATAATCTATATTATATATTATAAACTTATGTCATTACATGAATATTCACAAGTTTAACTAAAGAGAAAGTGTAACAACTTATATCTTATAAGAATCATTGTTTTTGAGAACTTTAGGAAGGAACCACTAATTAATGATCCCATCAATTTGTAAGAACAAGTTCTACTTCCTCCATCCCTCAACCATTCATAAAGTTTAATAAGCTTTTATAGTTAATACAACTATTGCTTCTAAAAAACAATGAAATATAATGGAGAAAGATAGATTCATTACTGTTCAATTTTCCATTTATCTTCGGACCTAGTTCAAACCGCGATCCCCTAAAATATAAGCTCCAGCATCTGTCTGTTCTAGTCCTAGACAAATCTAAAAATAGTTTGCACGCCTTTTCATAGGAAAGATCCGAGAAGAATATGTTTTTCTCATCTTTTATCCAAGTTGCAATTTCATATTTTCTCAAGAAGTAGTCATGGGGGATATTTCCTTAAACTACTATTCATGATAAATAAAATATATAGAGCGTTCAACACCAAAAAAAACAAAACGAAATAATTCACAACATATAATTTTGTGTGTGTTTATGTTCTTTCTAACATCATCAACAACATATTGTTGTTTAATTGATATGATTATAGAAAAACTTATGTTATTGAATATAATTAATAAAATAACAATTGATTAGAACAAAATAATTTTAAAAAATTACAATATTTATTTTGTTTTATTGAAGAAGGATTTTTTATATAAGTTTTTACTGAATTCCAAGTGAATTCATACATATCATTATTATGTTGGACTTGAAAAAAATAAAATATTTGAGTCAAACTCCAAGAAAATGAAAAAAAATGTAACTGGAACTATGATTTATAAAATTAATCACATTAGACACTAGGTAAATAATAATAATACTATTATTTTTTAAAGATTGGAATATGCTCCCTTAATTTTAATTATTTTAAATAATAATAATTTATTAAAAAAATATTATTTTAACCTAATAAAAATAAACAAAGTTGAAAAAAAATACACATAAATTATAAAAACACTAAAATAATATTAACCAATAAATCCTAAAAACAACTAAAACCCAAATAATCATAATCGAACTATGTCTAATCAAAAATATTAATTAACATATATGTGACTAACACCTCTTTTTTTATATTTCTCTCAAACAATGCGGTAAACATCTTAATTTCATACCGATAAAAAATATTATGGATCGACTAAGGTGGGATTAAACCCCTACATCCCTAAGCTCAATTTGTCTATGCATGTAGGGATATTGACGAATGATATATTTATAAAAGTATTGTACATTATGGTTAATCGCTGCATAATGTGTTAAGAAAAAGTGCAGAATGAATCTCATTTATTTTTGTATTGCTAAAGAGTGACTGCGATTTGATACCTAATTTGAAACATGAATGATATTTAGGATTCTTGAGTGAATTGTCGTTTGTTGAGATGTTGGGATAGAAATCTCGAGCTCGTTGGATTGAGGCGATATGTCCCTATCCCAATTATTTTATGGTGGAATATTTGACTCTAAAGGAACCATACGATGTCCATTGTCCGTGGTTGACCGGTATATTTTCTCAGAACGTTATTATTACAAATATATGAGACATCTTTTCTGAAAAACCGTTAGAGGCGGTCGTTGAACTCATTTATATTGTGAGGATTTCTAAGCTCGTTAACTATAAATTTTATATTACAATTAATCTCCAAATAGTTAATCTCGTTGTCTTTAGGGTGTTTTTAATGATAAGATAAACACTGGTATTTTAATATTGTTTTTATCGTTATGTTTAAACTACTCTCATTAATATTATAAAATATTGACATTTAAAAAAAATACAATATAATAATTTAACCAATTAAAAACATATATAATTATATTGTTATTTTTTTGGAATCTCAAATAACTCATTATAGGACAAGCTAATATTGAAAAATAAATGGTTTAGCTTCCATCACCGCCTCCATATCCTCTAATAGGATCGGTTTAATCGATATAGACAGGGGGTCT